>NC_137582.1:68921420-69103920 GCF_963210335.1 Falco punctatus | reverse complement strand
CAGGATGGAGCAGCCAGGTTGATGCCAGTTACCTTGGTGACAGCTGTGAAACGGTCCTCTGTCCCCTCAGTGACCTTCTCCTGCCTAACAGGCCACAGCTGGTCAAAAGATGGTGTGGGCCCGCTGAAGGATGCAGGAGACCTAGTGACAAAGGACATGAGAAAGGTTCAGTTGCTCGATGCCTTCTTTGCCTTAGCTCAACGTAGCTTTGCTTAGTCCTCTCCCAGGCCTCCCAAATATCTGTGGCTGTCAGCAGTGTCTGGTAGAGTGAGGTCCTATCCATGGCAGAAGTAAATCAGACTATAAACCAGTTTTGTGGACTGGGCATGTACATAGCCATGGGTCCAGCTGGGCATCACATGTTCCTGGGAGAGCAGGCCAGTCTTACTGTGGGGGTGGTCTCTGTCCTTTTTAAAGAATTGTGGAGATCAATGACATGGAGAAAGGTCTGGGAAACTACAAGTCAATCGGACTAATGGCAGCCCCTAGAGACATTGTGGATCAAAGCTTTCCAGCACACATTGCCAAGAAGAACAGAACAGTGAAACAACATGCTAGTATTTACCAAAGGCAAATTGTAACTGAACAACGGGATTATCTTTTACATTGAGATGACTGGCTTGGTAGATAAGGGGAAAGAAGTGGATGTCATCTATTTCAACATAAAACATAGTCCTTGGCACTGTCTCCACAGTGCCACTGTAGACAAATTGGAAAGATATAGACTGCAAGGAAAGATTGCATGGTGGGTCAAAAACTATCTGCATGGCTAGGATCATAATGGTCAGTATTTTGAAGACTATTTGGTAGATTGTTAGTAGTGGCATTCTTCAGGGACTGATACTGAGGCCTGTGCTCTTTACTGTCTTCATTAACAATCTGACTGATAGGATGGGATGAACCTTTATCGACATTCTGGATGACACCAAACTGGGGGCAGGGCTCATGGTGGAGGCTGCCTGTGGAGGCTGGGAGTACGGCTGTCAGTCAGAGGCACCTACCTCAACAGGCTGCAAAAATGGGCTGACAGAAACCTCAAGAAGTTCAGAAAAGGCAAATGCAATCTTAAGGTGTTAAGTCTGAGTTGTAAGAACAAGTGGTACAGGAGAAGGAGTGATAGGCCAGGGCAGTCTCAAAAAAATTCTCTCAGGGTTGGAGGTGAGATCGATAGCACTGCTGAAGTATACCAATGCACACAGCATGGGCAACAAACAGGAGAAGCTGGAAGCCATCATGCAGCAGGAAGACTATGACATAGTTGCCATCACAGAAACATGGTAGGATAACTCGCATGACATTGCGAGTGCTGCAATGGGTGGCTACAAACTCTTCAGAAGAGTTAGGCAAGGAAAGAGAGGTGGTGGGGTAGCTCTGCCTAGAGCTGAATGATGATGACAGCAGGGTTGAATGTTTATGGGTAAGAATCAGGGGGAGGGCCAACAAGGCAGATATCCTGGTGTGAGCCTGTTATAGACCACCCAACCAGGATAAAGAGACAGATGAAAAATTCTACAAGCACCTGGGAGAAGTCTCAAAATCACTAGCCCTTTTTCTCATAGGGGACTTCAACCTACTGGATATTTGCTGGAAATACAGCACAACAGAGAGGAAATCATCTAGGAGCTTCCTGCAGTGTGTGAAAGCTAACTTCCTGACACAACTTGTCAGTGAGCCAGCCAAGGGACATGCCCCACTGGACCTGCTGTTTACAAACAGGGAAGGACTAGTGGGTGATGTGGTGGTCAGAGGATGTCTTTGGCATAGCAATCATGAGATGTTAAGAGTTTTTGCTTCTCAGAGAAATAAGGAAGGGGGTCAGCAGAACCACTACTTTGGGTTTCCAGAGGGCTGACTTTGGCCTGTTTAAGAGCCTGGTTGACAGAGTTCCCTGGGAGATAGTTCTGAGGGGTCAAGGGGTCCAGGAAGGCTGTACATTCTTCAGGAAGGAAGTCTTAAAGATACAGGAGCAGGCCATCCCCATGTGCCAAAAGACAAGCTGGTGGGGGAGAAGAGCATCCTGGCTGAACAGAGAGCTTTGGCTGGGACTCAGGGAAAAAAGGAGAGTTTACTACCTTTGGAAGAAGGGGCAGGCAACTCTGGAGGACTATAAGGATGTCATGAGGTTATGTAGGGCAAAGATTAGAGAGGTGAAAGCCCAGCTAGAACTCAGACTGGTCACTGCCATAAAAGATAATAAAAATATTTTTACAAATACATTAGAAACAAAATTATGATCTTCATCCTTTATTGGATGCAGTGGGGAACATTGACACAAAGGCTGAGGAAAGGGATGAAGTACTTAATACTTTCTTTGCCTCAGTCTGTAATAGCAAGAGTGGCTTCTCTCTGAGTACTCAGCCCCCTGAGCTGGAAGACAAGGGATGAGGAGGAATAGTACGAAGTCCCCGCAGTTCAGGAGGAAACAGTTAGTGACCTGCTACTCCATGTAGATGTGCACAAATCTATGGGGCTGGATGGGATCCATCTGAGGGTACTGAGGGAGCTGACGGAGGAACTCACCAAGCCACTCTCCATCATTTATCAATGGTCCTGGAAAACTGGGGAGGTCCTAGAAGACTGGAAGTTAGCCAATGTGACACCCATCTACAAGAAGGGCAGGAAGGAGGATACAGGGAACTACAGGACTGTCAGCCTGACCTCAGTGCTAGGGAAAGTTATGGAGCAGATCATCCTGTGTGCCATCACCTGACACATGCAGGATGACGAGGGGGTCAGGCCCAGCCAGCATGGGGTTATGAAAGGCAAGTCCTGCTTGATGAATTTGATCTCCTTCTACAATAAGATGACCCACCTAGTGGATGAGGGAACAGTTGTGGATGTTGTCTACCTGAACCTTAATAAAGCCTTTGATATCATCTCCCACAGCATTCTCCTGGAGAAACTGGCTGCTGATGGTTTGGACAAGTATACTCTATGCTGGGTTAAAAGCTGGCTGGATGGCCGAGCCTAAAGAGTGGTGCTAAATGGAGTTACATCCGGCTGGTGACTGGTCACAAGTGGTGTTCCCCAGGGCTTAGTATTGTGGCCAGTTCTGTTTAATATCTTTATTGACAATCTGGATGAGGGGATTGAACGCACCCTCAGTAAGTTTTCAGACAAAACCAGTTTGGGTGGGAGGGCAGGAAGGCTCTGCAGAGGGGTCTTGGCAGGCTGGACCAATGGGCCAAGGCCAATTTTGTGAGGTTCAACAAGGAGAAGTGCCGGGTCCTGCGCTTTGGGTCACAAAAGCCCCACACAACACTACAGGCTTGGGCAAGAGTGTCTGGAAAGCTGCCTGGCTGAAAAGGACCTCGGGGTGCTGGTGCAGCCAGATGAACATGAGCCAGCAGTGTGTCCAGGTGGCCAAGAAGGCCAACAGCACCCTGGCTTGTATCTGAAACAGTGTGGCCAGCAGGACAAGGGAAGTAATCATCCCCCTGTACTCGGCACTGGTGAGGCCCCACCTCAAATACTGTGTTCAGTTTTGGGTCCCTCACTACAAGAGGGACGTAGAGGAGCATGTCCAGAGAAGGGCAATGAAGAAGGGTCGGGAGCACAAGTCTTATGAGGAGCGGCTGAGGGAACTGGGTTGTTTAGCCTGGAGAAAAGGAGGCTTGGGGGGGACCTTTATTGCTCTCTACAATTACCTGGAAAGAGGTTGTAAGCAGGTGGAGATAGGTCTCTTCTTCCAGATAACTAGCAACAGGACAAGAGGAAAGCCTCACATTATGCATAGGGAAGCTTAGATTGGATATTAGGAAAAAAGTTCTTCACTGAAAGAGTGATCAAGTATTGGAACAGGCTTCCCAGGGAGGTGGTGAAGCCACCCTGAACCATCCCTGGAGGCATTTAAAAAAACATAGATGCAGTGCTTGGCGACATGTTTTAGTGATGAACTTGGAAGTCCTGGGTTAATGGTTGGACTTGATGATCTCAAAGGTCTTTTCCAACCTAAATGATCCTGCGATTCTATGATTCTATGAAAAAGGCATCTGGGAATCCTAGTAGACAAGTTCGTTATGAATCAGACCACTGAAGGCAAGCTGCAATAGAAAGAGTGTAGCTAGCAGGTCAAGGGAAGTGATTATTCCTTGCTGTTCAACCCTTGTGAGACCACATTTGAGCAGGGTCCAATCTGGAGGGTTTGCAATACAAAAAAGAGATAGACAATGCAGAGCAAGTCTGGCAGAGAACCACCAGGCTGGTCAGGTCACATGCAGAAAGGATGAAAGAATGGCACTTGCTTGGAGAATGAGTCTGATAACTAAACCACCTGCTGGAAGGTTACAGAGGAGATGGAGCCACACTCTTCCTAGAAAAAGTACTGGAGGCAATGGAATCAAGCAGCAGCAATGGAAATTTCAATGAGACACATAGTAAAAATTCCTCATGGTGAGAACGATCAAGCACTGGCCAAGGTTTCCCAAAGGTTGTGAGATCTCCATCCTTGGAGATATTCAGTACTCAACTAGACAACACCCTGGGCAGTCTTGACCTAGCTTTGTAGTTGGTCTGGCTTTAAGCAAGAAGGTGGATTAGATGACTTCCATAGATTCTTAATTATACTGTGATTCTAATCGCTTAATATGGTTACTTCAGGCACTGGTATTTAAGAGCTATCACAGAGAATGAATTCCCTGACTCCTGGGCTGTCTGCTTTATTTCTATTTTCCCTATGGTCTATGGCGTTTTGGCTCTGCTTCTTGTCTCACCTGGCAGCCAGCTTGTGCCTCTCCGCAGCTTTTGCACGATGCTACAGGAGAGCAAAGGCTAGTGGGCCGTACAAGCTGGCCAGTGTGCCAGGAGCCTGTGTGCTTCTGCCTGTTAATCACAAGGTGCTACTGAGGTGTGTGAGCCAGCCAGTGTGCCAAAAGCCTGTGCATCAGCCACACAAAGAGAAATGAGCTAGCAGCAGGCAGCAGCAGATTGCAGAGATGTGTCCCAGTGCTGTCAGGGGCAAGGCCTGAACCACCCACAGCAATTAGTGCAGTCAAATCAGATGCAGCAGCAGCCAGTTGGACTGGTGCTTGCTGCTGCACCTTCCTGCTGGCCTGGTCACTCCCCATGCACCCCGTCACGCCGGCACCCTCATTTCTTATTGCAAGGGGAATGAGAATCACATTGTGTTATATCACATTATGTTCTATTATATTAATTATATTAATTGTATTATACTGGTTACATTATGTTACATTACATCATGTTATGTGTTGCTCTGAAGTCACTTTCCCAATCTGGAAGCCTCCATACTGCCACCATGTTTTGCTCTCTGCAGATGTCCATCCAGCCTGTAAGATGGCTGAAGAGCTGGAAGAGGCTCACACTCCCCTCTTCCTTTCCTCTCATGCAGTGCAACAGATTTCACTAGGTAGATGAAACTGGAAGTGGGTGTCCTAGCCTCAGGAAAGCAGGGTGTGAAGTCAGACAAACTGCCTGTTGATAGCCCACTCTTTGCTTTAGCAGAGACAGTAAAGTTGGAGGAGAGCAGGGAGAAATGGCAGAGCTGGGTCTCCAGCATCTCTTAAGGACAAATATCTGCTCATCTTCAAGGCAGGGGGATCTCTGTCACAGTGGGTTCACACCAGTAAATCAGTGTGGCGTTGATTTGTAAATGGTTGGTCTCATTTACTGCATTCCTCTCTGCAAGCTGAGCTTGTGCTAAGCTGCTGGAGCCCAGCCTCACTTTCCTCCAGTCGCTCACTTCCAAAAAATTATTGACATTGCCTCCAGCCCTGGGATGTTAGTGGTATTTTTGTTTTATGTCTTTCCTAACAAGTTGACACAACTTAACAATGTTGGTCTTGTCACCAGATTATTCTTCTAAATGAGACAGTTATTCACAGTGAGTCATTGAATATTTTACAACATGGTTACAGTAGCTGCTCCGACAGGCACCTGTGTATAGATGAGAGTGTGTGTACTGTCACGGCACTGTCAAATAGGAGATGTTTGTTCTACCTTTATTTATACAAACCATTCACCCCCTCCTCCCCCCTTGCTCACAGCCTGCCCTTTAATTCTCATGGTCCCATCTTTGCACCTTGTTACTGGGATGGAAGCACAGAGATGGACCTACTGCTACTGTATGCCTTGAGTTCCTTCAGGTGTTTGGGGAAAATATGTGTTATTAACATTGTGCCACTGGAAATGTGACCTGTAGACAGTTTATTTCCTGGCAGACCAGTGAGCTTTGGGAGAAGGACTCTTTCCATTGGGTGGGGATAGCTTGGGAGAGTAAGTTCTTCCAAATTTTCCCCTTTTATCCTCCTGGTTGTTTTATTTTTCTGCTTCTTCTAAAGAACTTTATAGCCAAGAACAACAAAGATATCTGCTCAATTGCTTATAAAACCACTTTGTGGCCATCTGGAAATAAAGATTTCTAGTACGTCCCCACACCTGAAACCATCCCCAGGGAATGAGTATATGTGTATGTTTGTATGTGTGAAAGAGTGTGCACGTGTGTGTGTAAGTCTACAGTAACTATCGGGTTTGTCGAGGGTTTAGGGAATAAGCCTGACTGAGGCTTACCTGAAATTTTTGATACCCTAGTGATCAGAAAGCCTTGTTTATCATCTGCACTAGGTGTCAGGACATCAGAACTGAACCACTTTTAGCTTCTTTGCAAGGTGTTTTCTTTCCTTTTTAATGTCTGTGATATTACCTGCTTCTCAGATATTATGAAGCTTTAATTAATTCACATTTTAAAAGTACTTTGAGGTTCACAGACACATGTGCTACTTGAATATAAACTATGCTTGTAAGATTTCATAATGTCTTTGCTGTGTTTCGGTTCCTTTTTTCTTACCCCCCCTTCCCCGCCCCCCTTAGAAAATAATTGTCCCAAAACTTGTTAAATAGCAGTGGAGTCTGAGCAACAGCAAAAGGGTCTCTATTCTCTGTCATCTTGTACATTGCACACTGTCAGCAACACCTGTAAAAGAGCTGGTGTAAAATGGCAGCACACAGCTCTGCTGGTACTTTCACTCATTTTGCACAGAGTGAGCAGACTACACAAGGTGCAAGGCCCAAAGGCCTATGTTTCTGCCCATTTGGGATATGCTCTTTGCATCAAATCTTGAGATTTCTTCCTTTTATTAAAGTAAACCCAAAGGGGTCCCCTAGAGGCATAGCCAATATTCACTCCTTGTGGGCACACAAAACCAGGATTAGCCTGTGGCTGTTCCCAGGGAAAGTGTTGTCTAGTGAAGTCTGAGCTAGTGTCAGACAGGTGCTGTAGCAGAGACCTGCTCCGCCTGTTTATTCATCTGAATTAGGTGCCTCTGGAATGCATATTCATTAACCCCCAGCGTTTAAAACTCCATCATGCTTGTGTCCTAAGATATGCTGTTCCTCTGAAACTATTTTTCTTTCACATTATTGTGAATTCTTTGGGTCAGGAGGATCTGATGCTGAGGCTATTCTCTGATAATTTCTCCCAGCTAGCACACAGAAACGCTGAAGATGGGAGATCTTACAAATTGCCAGTTCCCTAAAACTGTTTGGTTTGGTTTTTTTAAATGCCACAGTTTCATTTTCATTAGAGGAAGCAGAGAGAAAGACTGGTAAAAGAATAATTGTTAAAGCTAGGTCTGAAATTATTCCAAATCTGTGCATCCCCTCCTTTGCAGGAAGACAATGCTGAATCCCTAGCTGCTTCCATAGCCTGCTTCTTTGCAAAGGTCCTCTGATGTAAATTGAAGCAAAAGCAAAGCCCATCACCAAAACTCCTGACTTTCAAGGTTTACACCTGATTTTGAACCTAAGTCTAGATTTAAAGAAGATAAAGGAGGTCTGTCCATGTTCAAGAATATCCTTGGATGGCTAATAATAATAATAATTAAAAAGCACTGGAATAACCTCATTAATAAACTTGATTTTAAGGCATCATCTGTTTTTTTCTGATACTAATGGTGAAAGATGTGAGGTGTAGGTAGTACAGATACGCAGATGTCTGTCATAAATATAACCAATTATTACTACTATTATTAATATGTCTTACACCTAGGGGCTCTGAGATAAGCACCTTACTCATTGTACATGTAGTCAGACACATTTCTCAGTTTTTCTCGTAAGTAGAAAAGAAAGGCAAACATACACGACCAGGTAGAAGAAAATAACCACAATAAACCAAAGGTGAGACACACAATAAGATCAAGCTTGGGCTTTTCAGAAGACCTTTTTTTAAGGAACCTTAAGTATCCTCGAATTTCAAAGGGAGAATGAGAGCTTGACTCTTATCCCATTGAGAACCTCAGCCTGATGGACTTGTTTGAGGTCATACAGGAAGCCCAAGGACAGGGGCAAACCCTGTCCTGAGAGAACAACAAACCCCAAACCTCTAGAATGCTTTTGCACAGAAATAGTGTTTCTTCATATAAATAACTGTGTTTGGGCTCATGTCTAGCTTAAATTAAAGAGCAATGGATAAACATCTATCCCAGTTACCACTACAACCATGAATTTTAAGGGTTAGTCACCTTCAAGACCTGGAATGACTCATTCACTTAAGACAGAAATAGAAAGCTGACACTCCTGGGCATTGAAGCTCCTTTTTCTTTTCTTTGCTTTTTTGGTGAATGATCTTGACTGCATTGCCACCAAAACAGAGATGCAATATCTCACAAAGTGGTGCACTGCATGTTTCTGCCGGCATTCATTGGCTGCGCCTCTCGTGTAGGGCAAAGGCTTAGCCTCTAAGATTTGTTGGCAGCCTCCTGCTCTTTGTTCTTCAGAATGTGAAAATAGTGTAAATAGCAGCATCTGCAATTGCTCCTGCTGCTCTGACTGCCAGCCAAGTCAGATCCCCCTCCCCTCAGAGAGCAGTCCACATGCTGCACACAGGACTGGACCAGGGAGGAATTATATGCAGTGAGAGTGCAGCCTCAGGAGTGCCGTGAAGAATACGGGCCATCAGACAGGGAGGCAGATAGACTGCCTCCGAGTTCGGCTATTCCCAAATGAAATTTAAAAAAAAAAACCTCTCTTCCCCACATCATGACCCTTATATATATTTTTTTAGAATTTTTGTGACTAAATCTATCTTGCTACCAAAAATGTTATAAAGAAAGGGAGAAAATAATTCACTCCCTGTTTCTCTTGAGCAAGGAGAGCTCTATTCCAAGAGTGGTCCTATGCCTTCCTGTCCACATTCTTACACTGAACCCATCATTACAGTTCAGAGATTTCAGCAGCTGGGTTCACTCTTTTTCTGTTTATGTAGTGGTTTTAAGCATTTTTAAATGTGTACGTAGAAACTAAGTTTTAGGAATGCTGAAAAACAATAACCTTTTTTCCCCCATATATATACACACACGCATACATACATGCTACATACGTGTGTGTGTGTGTGTGCACGCGTGCGCACTCCACAGCAGATTTCTTTTTTCTCTTCCACCTCAGGTTGAAAAGAGAGTTAAGTTCTTCTTCAGGTGAAAAGTATTTTAAAATACCTGTTTGTCCATTTGAAATTTGTAAAAGAAATGGAACTGTGTGCAGGTACAGAGGGAGATACTCTGATTTGCAACAAGAGAAACTGGCAAAGAGCTCTGGAATAAAAAGCAAGCCCCAGAGAGATGCTGTTGATGGAAGGGTTCTGCAAGCTTCTTCCCATCCAGCACCATCAGGCAGTGCACCCCAAAAGTGCACCATAAAAATGGCATAGCAAGGTCAGTGACATGGATGAATTGAGTCAAAGTATCTTGTAGGCAGGCATCTGGCTGGACTCATAGGTAGCTGATGGCAAGATTAAAGCCTTAAACCTTCTCTCCCACCCCCCCCAGAAATATTACAGAGAGACAAAATAAAATAAAACCTGGAGATATACATGGACACAAGCATAATTTTTGTGCATGCTAAGTTCTGATTTTACATCTTTTATTTTCTTACTTCATCTAACTACTGCAATATCCCTTCTCTCTTCTCTACATTTCAAGAGACAGATTGGACATAAAACTGAGTTTGCAGAAGGATTCAGGTTCTGTCTTGGCTGCATGGCAGCTGTCCTGAGCTGATGCTTCATCATGAAGTTCTTGTTTTGCACTTTAAGCAAAGCATTAATTATCTTTCTAAATTCTGTTTCCAACATCTCCTCCTTTCTCTCTTAATACAATCTTTCAACTCTGAAACAGCAGTGTGGCAGTGTGGCAGCCACAGTCTCACTTAGCTTCAGAGACTTATGTTTCATTGTGAGCCCACCTTAACATCAAGATTCACAGCTTTCAACTACATTACTCTCCTGTATTTATTTTTTTTTACTTGTATCATTCCAACACATGCCAACCCTTAGCACATAAAATGCTTGGCTCAGAGGAACAGACATATACAGCTGCACTGTAATTGTATAAAAAAAGCACACTAATAACTCTTCAGTGCATTCAAAAACTCTGCTCATTGCAGGAGTCTGGGCAGATTGGCACATGGTGCATAGGCGTAGATTACACAGTGCTTAATGGCTAAAACTGGAGTGCTATATAGCCCAAATACGCTCACTTTAAATTCAAGAGAATGAGGCTTTTTTCTTCTTCCCAACAAGTGAATTTTAACCAAACATCACTAGAAGATTTGTAGAAAGCCAAGTGTGAAGCATGTAAACACAGAGGACTGCAATGGGAACCTAAGTGTAAGAAATATGTTCTTTTAGCAAGAGGGAAGAAACATCCTATGGGAGAAGCAGCCAATCAAAACAACGCAGATTTTTAATGCCAATCACTCATGCATGAGTTACAGACCAATCATTAACTTGTGGAAATTATTTAACCAGTAGTTTTGAATAGTCAGTCCATTTTGAGGAAAATGTGAACTGCTCCTTGGGATTTCAAGAACAGAAAAGGGAGCAAAATGCATTAGAAAGATAGTTTCTTTCAAATTATCCACTTAAGTGTCTTCCTACGTGCAGTTTGAAGATACCTTTTCAATGTTAAATCTGCACAGAGTATGCTATAATATTTTCTGTGGTTTATGTGAGTGAAAAACCGAAACTCGTATTGGAAAGTAGTGTTCTTATTTTGTACAAAGATTATCACATTTGCAGTATAGAACTAACATTCACAAAAGCAGGCAGAACTGCGCATGCTGTGAGCATACCACTCCAGCTTAAAAGCTTTAATTCAGGAAAGTCACTCTATTAAGGAAAAAGGAACATAAGCACCTGCCTCACTAGGAATGTTTAAACTGCTTTCCTAAGTAAGGATAGACTGGAGCATGCACTTTCCCACACCAGTGGATTACACCTCCAATAATTTTATGCATTAATTTTGAATCTAATTTAGGGAAAGAGGGCTGTGCCCACTCCTCCTCTGGATATGCACTCCTCTCCCAGCCACAGGTGGGCATTTACCATCAGCCATGCGTTCAGTGGCCATTCGACCCCCCAGAGGACCAGGCCAGGACCGGTCACTGCATGGGCTGATTCCCTGACTGCAGCTGCTGCACACCATAAACACACTGAAGGGGCCAGCAAATCAGTAAGCCATAACCTCCCCTGCAAACTGCAGACAGCTGAGCTAGGGGAGACTTTTGGAAAAATACATAATGTCCCTTCTAGAGCTGTAACAATAGTCTCATTTTTTCCCCACATGCTGGCTAGAGAAACCACCATTGGGCTCTTTGGTCTGATGTCTACTAAGGTAAAGAGAACCTGCAGCCTTGGAGACACCCGAGGTGTGTATATCTATCGTGGAGAATCATTTCTTTTGCTGGCCTGAAGCTGTGAAGCTGGGGTGGTGCAGATATCCTGGCTGCACCCAAGGATGTCAATGCAAGAAAGGATCAAATATGATACAGATATCTAATGAAAAACAGAGTATGTAAGAAAAGAGAGAATCCATATATATATATATATATATAAAATATATATATATATGCACACATACGTATTCAAAACATTCTTTTGTCCCTATTGATTATAAACACATTGGCTGAGAATATAATTTCTTGTAGATTTTGGATTTCTGTAACATTTTCAAACATTTAGGGAACAGTCTGGAAACGAAGCTGACAGACACCACCCTTGAGCGATATTGGCTTGCCACTGACCTCATACACCAGTCAAAAAGAATAGCCTGCTCCATCTTTTACCCTGGTACGTGACTTCAAAAAAATCAAGCAAGCATTTCTCATTACACTTATTAAATTTGAGTATGGCTTGTTATTAATTGACTGAGGTAAAACAAAGCCCTCTCACTGTAAAATATAATTATTTAAGCTAAAGTGCTGATGACTTAAAGTGTCATGTTATAGCATATAATCTATGCTAAAATGAAGGTGTGAGTTATACAGCTTTGGGATAAAAACGAAACCCCGTGCCTTGTGCTATATAATGAGTGCCCAGTTGCACTGAATTCAATGCACTTTTTATGACCAGAAAAGTGAGACTTGAGAAGAACGCAGGAGATGGGTGCTGCATTTATGAGTCACCAACTGCCTGGGCTTTCCCTACCCCTGTGGAAACAGCCGATCAATCAGCTACAGCAATATGGAAAGCCCTCCAGGGGACAGGGCCATGCCGTCGACTAACCAAAGAACAAATCAAAGTATTTACCATCTACATAGAAGCAGCACAGTTAGATTTGCTTCACATATGTCCCCAAAGGTGTCTGCGGCCTGGTGGGTTTCTTGCAACCCCTTTCTTTCTGAATCGGTTTCTAGTTTTCTGGTGTACTTAATTTGGAGGGGGAAAGAGCTTCCTATTAGTAAATAATTCATCTATCATACTTAAATCTTAGATTTATAAAGCAATTTTGCTTCACCAAAGAGCATTACAAATGACAGGCTAGTTCATCCCTTCTGATTTTTGCCATGGAAGGGAAAGCTAGTTCAAATAGTCCAGAAATCTGTCAGAGGAGGGAGCTGATCACGATGCTGTCATCCTCCCCTTTGCCTGTAGCTGAAAGAATGTCTGTGTGTGTGAATTCTGCCTGACTGGAGGTCCTCTGAGATTAGGGGCTGGGAAGGAGTTCAAGTAAAATGTGTGTCCTGGGCAGCCACGAACCCAAGAGGACTAACATTATATGTGGCATAAATGTCTGATAAACCCACGTGGGAATACACATGGAAGTAATGACTTGGCTTAATCAATATCAGCTGCTAGATTCACTTTTATGCTATTGTATCTCATCAGAGCATGAGGTGTTTTGGAGTGCAATGGTCCTTCAGGATCTGTGGCAAGCAGTGTAGTTTGGGGAAAACATTGTAAAGGGTCTCAGCCCCCTCCAAATGCATCAAAAGTCTGTGGGGTGTTACCAGGGTCTACTAACTTGAGCATCCTCGTAAATTTTTGTGGCGGAGGTGGAGGTGACTATGGTTAAATCCACCAATGACTAATGACAAGTATTGTGCAGCCTCACCTTTATGCACTTTGTCAACAAGGCAGAATTCAAAATCCTAAATTATGCATCTAGGCTCCCCTTCAAAATCAGAAAAGTCTGCTGCCTGAGAGTGGCTTGTCAGAAGCTGACGTGATGAGCCAGGAAACAGTAGGAAATGGTTTACCTGGTTACTCCATAAGGATTAATTAGCATAGGGACTGATCCCCAGGTCTCCTTTTATCCTGCTAAATGCTTTAACCAAGAGTTAGAGAAACACTGATTCCCCCCCTTCTCCCCGCTTTGTTTATCTGGTGTCCTTTTCCCCTCTTTTGGTGGTGAATATCCCCTCCCCAGTCAGACCTCCTCTGCAGTGGAGGGTTATGAACTGGAGTTGGCCCCGTGACGGATTGTGAGTCCATAAGCATGTGCTCCAGCCTCCGAGCTGGAGGACAGACCTCTGCTTGTAGGAGTGGTGGCTGAGGGATAGGGAGGAGAAACAGCTCCTTTTTCCAGGGTGCTCTGTGTGGAGACAGATCTATCAGGCATGCTCAGAACATGCACCAAAACAGTAAAAAAAAATCCACAGAAGCTATCTGTCACAGCACAAAGACATGCCCTAACAAAAATTCACTTGTGGAAAGCTGGTGGGGTCTCACTTTGCACTTAGCGCTGTGATGGGAAATTTGGAAGACTCATCCCTCCCTTTTCTTTTTTACTTTCTGCAGGGTACCTGTACAGCCAGAAAGGACATCAAGAGGGACTTTTTTTTCATGATTTGTCACCGCCCCACCAAAGAGAATATTTTCTTTTTCAGCACCTCCTGTGTTTGAGGTGTTGGTACTTGCCTTCCAATGCTGTATTTGGCATTGAAAAGGGGATTACTCCAGTGGATTCTGCCTGTGACAGAATGAAGCCTGACAATAAACACAGAGAAATGGCATCCTAAGCAGAGGAGATTTCACTGAGAGCATGTGTCTATCCTGACAACATTCACTGTCCCAATTCTTCATCAGTCCATACCTTGTACTTATATAGCAAAAGGCATGGGATTTCATTTTTATCCCAAAGCTGTATAACTCACACCTTCTAAGAAACTTCTGTTTGCAGTTGGGAAAAGGCAAAATTAAAACCCATCCAACAGAATTTGTGCATATGGACACCATGGACCTATACGCATCCTCTATAACATAGGTTTTCCATGCACATATTTACTAGCCTACACTGAAACTGAGACCAGCTGTTGGTAGGCATGGCTGAAACTTCAGAGAAAAGTGCTTCTTCCTCTGTGGAGCTTGGAGCTATGCCCGCCACCACTCCATGAGTTCTATGGAGCTCCAGAGTGGAGCTGGCCTTATCGAGGTCTAAGAAAAGGGCAAGGCAATGAGGCCCTCTGAGCACGTCTGAAAGTCTGATAACAAGTCAGACATCCATGTGACTGTATGACTTAAAAAGTTCAGTTGAAACCAGCTGCCCTTTCTCCTCAGAGCAACTGATCCCTTCATGCAACTACAACAGCAAGGGATCTTCTTCCAGTATAGATCTCCTCAAATGTTGGCAGCATTAATGCCAGGGCTTAAGAACATCTGGGCATATTCATGATAGGACAGCAGCAGTAGACCTGTCACAATAATGTGTTATTGTGACAACGCTTGTGAGTACCAAAATGACACTGTTCCCTTTTTTTTTTTTTTTTTTTCCTTCAGTAGAGGAAGATCATCCAGAATCAACCCAGTAAAAAGAATTGTCATAAAATCTCACACCATTGACTTGTAAATGGAATTGAATCTGTGGAGTCTACATAATGATCCTATCAAAAAGGGAAGGAGCTATCACATTCATATAACAGATGAGATATGAAATGACTACTATGGCAGATGAACACCCCAGAGGTATTTTGCTTTATTCTACTCACTGCGTTTATATCTCCACTTTCTCTAATTTTAGTTATTTTTTCCTCAGGTCTCAAGACAAGAGCAGAAAGACTTTCTTTTCTTTCTTTTTCTGCCTTTTTTTTAACAAATAACCTTATACAGAAGTCAATAATATAAATACTTATGTTTCTGAGGTCAGTACTGGGGCTTTATTAAAACTGATTTTTCACAATGTATTTCTGCTGTTGCTTCTGCTGTTGCTGCTAGAAACCTTCCAGTCATTTCGCCTTCCCTATAACCATCATTTGGGTTGCTGAGAAGTTAAAGTACTTGCAGCAGACAGAGGCCAAGTAGTGACAGACTCACCTTCCTCACTAAAGAAATTGCCCTGCTTAGGAAAATCAGATGTAAAGCCCTCCTCCCTCCCCTTCTAACCTTTACGCATTCCTTTACATCTCTTACCTCCATCCCTTTCCCCGTTCTCCCCCAGCCCCCTCTGCTCAGCATTTTGATTAGTGACTACTTAAAATAATCAGAACAGCCACTTAACTGGGAGTCTCACACTCGCACCTGAAGCTAAAACACAGTGTCATAAAAATGAAAAGTCATCAGAATCGCAAAGACTGCCGTTTGCATGCAGCTGCCAGAAGAATATATTCATAGAGCAGTGATTGTGCAGCGCTGCTGTTAGTCAGCACAGGCTGGATTAGTACACAGACCCTTCTATCACTGCCCTCCAGGGATTCACACCCTGGGTTTAATTAGGGTTTGAGCCTGGTTCTGCTTCAAAGAGATGCTGAGTTAAATGCAGCCCCAGTGTATTGCGCTGGATGACCTCTGTCTATACGGAACATGCTCCTGCTGTGGCATACACAACACGCGTGCACAGCCCTCACACACACTCTCCTACCCCTTTTTTATAAATTATTGGCAATACTACAGTGCACAAGCTGGAGGGTACTGGTTAAACCATGTGCTTTGTACTTATTAAACATTTCTGGCCCCAGGGAACAAAATGAGCCAGGGCTCATTCGTAGGAAGTGTTGTTGGCACTCTCTAATTGTATAGAACAATATAATCCAATGTGATGTAATGAAGATCTATGGAGAAAAACAGCCTTTTTCTTTGAAGAGAATGCCAATGTATTTTAATTTTTATTTCATTCACTGACAGATCGAGAGATGAAAAGCAGCAATGTGATCTTCTACCATATTCTACATACCACATAAGCCCTATACACATGTATATCCTGTATAAACATGTATCAGTAAACAAGGTAAAGATTGGAAGGCAAACAAAGAGAACAAGAAATTCAGAGTTAAAACTGGTCCTAAATCAATCCTTCCTGCCTCTTCCCCATTACACAAAGGAAGGGAAATGTCCCATACTGTGCCCAGAGCATAGATAGCAACCTTTGAATTACAGAGTAGTACTGAAAGTGCAGTGCATCTAACCTTAATCTTATTTAAACTTTTTTATTCTCTTCCATTGTTTTGCTTTGAAAAGCCCTCAAGGAAGATTGTGAAATGTGTATTAGCTACCTGAAAGAGCAGTTGACTCCTTTATGAATACATATTTAGAAACTATCCCAAAGTTCCCTGAAGTTAATGGAAATATTTCCATTTATTTCAGTGGGCTTGGATAAGACCTTTAGGCAGTTTTCTAAAAGGAATAGTGTTACCAACTTTATAATTTCTACTTAGATTAGTGGTTGAATAAAAATAAAGACAAAATAGGAAAGCTTTGCAAAATAGGAACAAATACAGTAACTTGTGTTACTATAACTTGCTTCCCCTGTACTAGTTTCATCTCTCCTTCTGCAGTATGTGTTTACCACAGGGGAGAGGAATGTGGGCTTTGTGCAGGGCAGTGCTGCACAGAAAAGCACAGCACAGCAGCAAAGTGGGAGATAGAAAACAGACAAAATGCATGCTACCAAGAACAGAATTGAGCATGGGGTTGCTAGAAAGGGTAGAATACGTGGCTTTTTCTGACTTAGTCATACAGAAAGATTTGTCACCATTGTCCCCTTCCTTGTACTAGCTACTGTTACCTGTCTGATTTTGTTGAGCCTGAAATCCTGCTCTTTTCAATGGTCTTTTGTTACCTGTGTCCTTGTGAGAGCCTTGTTCAGGACTAATGCAGAGAGGCAAGCAGAAAAATGGCAGATTTGAGGGGGATGCTGGAGGAAGAATACTAGAAGGAAAGAAGTTATGAGCTGGTCAAGTATGAGCAAGGGAAAAACACGGAAATGTTTGCTTGCTTATAAGCAAGATCCAGGAATTCCCAAATCACAAGTTACCTTATGAACTTAGGAAGTTTCACTGTGGGGGTAGGGCTAAATTCAAATTCAGTTAAAGACTGAGGGGAAAAACCTTAAAGAGCTCCACTCTTGCAAAGGTGGAGAAGATCCCTCTGAAGTCTGAGAAAGCAGATTGAAAAGCACGAATAAAGAAACAGAGAAGGGAAGCATAGTATACCTTGTTTAATGAGGGAATGGGATTTAAAAGCCTGTTTTTCATTTTGCTGGCTCCCAGAACATCTCCCCAGAAGATGAGAGAGAGGAGCAAGAGAGCAGGTCCCAGTACTTCTTTCTCCAGCAACTTTGGTATCTGCTTAATATAGACATTGCAGCCTTCACCTGACTACTGCACTTACCTTCCACAGAAGACCTCCTGGAGCCCCTTCCTCATACAGGACCTCAAAGGGCTGACCAGTGGCCCCCCAAACCTGCACCAGCCAAGCTGGCACCTGCAGGGCAGTGGATAGTGGCTGTGCCCCTTCCAGCCCTCTGCCCTTGGGAAGCAATGGGAAACCCATTGTATCTGTCATCATGACAGGACTACATGGTGGTAGAAGCCGTTGAGCCAGATTATAAAAACACCAGGGGACTTAAAAAACTTTTATGGTCATTTAAATACATATTTAGGGATTATTCTGCACGCCTAGTAGTTAATTTCCAAACCTGGTTATTTACTGTTATTAAAGTCTATAATCAAGCACCTTTAAAACCCATTTTTAAAAGACCCCATGCACGTGAGTAGCTCTGAAGGACCAAGTACACTTTGTCACCTTGGTGTGTGAGAGGGAGCCCAGCCAGGCCCAGATAGGCAAGGACTTTCTGCATGGGCATGAAGATCTGGTCATGCAGCATGTACTGTGGCATGAGAGACCAAGCCTTGAGTCCCTTCTCCTGCTCTCAGATGGTGGCGAGCATCACTGCCTGACCCAGTTCTCAATGACAATGAGGAATTCCTGCCCTTTATTTAAGGGGCAACTGGTCCTTGTTGAGTCTATCTGATAATCCTCAGTATTTGTTTATTTCACACTGATGAAAACCAAATCTTTTTTTCCTTCATTGCAAAATACATAGTAGTTTAATATGCATTGCAAGCTATTTTTCCAGATGCAAAAGTCCTAATTCTTCACTGACCCGCACCTTGCAACCACTCTGCAGTCACAGGCGTTGATGGTTTTACTAGGCATAAAGGAGGTAAGAACTTGGTCCAATATAATATTTAATTTGGGTTCCCTCCACACCTACCTCTTTCATACATGAACCTATATGAAAATATCAGGACACTCATGGTTTGGGTGGAAAGAACCCTGAAAAGAGTGAGAAAAATGTCTGGCAAAAAAACTGACTTCAGCTCCTGACAAGGAGAAATTTGCCATTTTTACTCCAACCAGATCTTCCTACCACTATAACATGGACTGCAGGTTCCTGTCTTTCACATGCTGACATCATGCCACGCTGAGCAGAATTGCCTCATCTTAACTCATTCAGATGTCCTTCCTGTGAGTCAGAAGAGTGGGCATACCGCTTGATGTCTCTAGTCTTCCTGCCTCTTCCCCAACAGCACAACAGTGATACACAGCCTCTGTCAGAGGACAGCAGTGATTGTGCAAATGGAGGTGGCGGGGGAAGGCTGGGGTGGGAGAGCAAAACCTGATGTACTTTGTCACCTCACAAGAGTTGTTGTATTATTTTCCTTCTGCTTTTATATGGCTCTGCCCCCCCTCCCATGGTCTAGACCCAAGAAACGTTTTCTTTCCTTGATTGGATATAACCTGCAGGTCGCAGGTAAATATTCAGGGAGCCGCTCACTCACAGGTCATCCACTCACACTGGGTCTTCAGTGCTCTCTCATGGGAGCACTTTTGAGAAGTCTTTCTTGCGCCCTCACATCTAAAAGCACTTTGCCCATTGAAGATGTTCAGGCAGGGCAGGTCTTAGTGGTAGCATCTTTTTGTGGAGGAAGAACTGCACCACAGCTAACAATAAGCACTTCTTCAAGAGCTAATTGAAGATAGAATGTATAACACCATCTGTAACCAGCCATCTGGTGATTCCCAATAACACTGCCTTCCACACCACAAGGAGGGGAGGAATTTATAGAATAGCAATCTAGTTTGAACAATCTGATTTGGATAAAACGCGAGCCCTTCTTTGCCACCTCCTTAGCCATTATCTGTATTCAAACTGAGTGAAACCACAGCTCTTGTGAGGGTTTAAAAAATTACTATTGGACTATGAATAATAATGACGATGATAATCAGAAATGTATTTATTAGTTACCTTTGAACCTTCAGATTCCAGCCAGACAAGATGCAGGAAACCAAGATCTCAGGAGAGTCTTTTTTCACAGAAATGGCAGACCAGTTTTGCATTCCCAGGGGATAGTGCTAGCAGAGATAAGTATCTAAACTTGGGAATGATTATCTGAGTTGAACTTCCAAACCTTTTGCAGTTTGCCATCATTCCCTATGCCTTCTCTTACTAATACATGAAGGGACTGTAAATTAATGACCACCAACCTGTCAGTTGTGAATCAACAATATATTTTACTCACAGGAATGCATAATCAAAACAAATCCCCCTCAGACACCAGTGTTTTCTGATGTGCTTTTGCAACATAAAAGCATCTTTCGTTATTTTTGCCACATATCATTAGTGAAATTTGAACCTGTGCTGAATCCCCAAGCGGCCTTTTCTTTAAACTGTGAGAGAATTTTAGCAACTGCTTTTGGTACCCTTGCAAATACAGTCAGAGAATAGTAATATGGACAGACCTTCACTTTTAGCAACACAAATGGCACCAACTATAATAAATATGAGGAGTGATTCCCAAACCGAAGACTGGCAAATAGTTACCCAGCTGCTACAGAAATAGCAAGATAGATTTTTTTTTTTTTTAAAGAAAAGAAATTAAATGAAATGGATATTAGCTGGAAACATCTGTGTTCACCACAGAGCAAAATGCATATTCAGCAGCCAGTTTATTGGCTCTTTAGAGGATGTGAATGGTGCATTGTAAATAATGACACGCCTGTAATAAATTCCCAGTAAAAAAGAGAGGGGGACTGAGCCTGTTCCTCCCACAATTCACATTTCTGGGTCCCTGCTGTGAGTGATGATTCACAGCAGTCACAAATTCCTGTTTTCAAAATGCTATTGTATACTCCAGGGCTTTCATTAAGTTTTACACTAGCAAGGGAAATTTAAAACTTGAGAGAGAGAGAGAGAGGCTCTGTGGTGACATTCATTTAACACTCACTGTACTGCACTGATAGATGTGATAGGAGGGTGCATGTCAGAAATCAGTTTGTGTTGCTTTCTTTAAATGTAAAGAACGGTGCATGAAACCCTGACAGTGTATAAGAAACAATTCAAAAACAACCGAAATTGCGACTTGACAGCTTTTGTGTTTTGGAGGTGTATAAAACATTGCATAAATGTATTTGGCTTCAGCATTTAATTTGTGCTCCTATGGGACAGGCAGCTGTCTTAATTTCTTTCCTGACGCAAGTATATCAGGTCTGTGAGTGTTATGTATAAAAGATGTACTGCTCCAGCCTTACAATTCCAGGATTGAGCTAGCTGCAAAGAAAGATCTCACTGCAGAGAATACACCTTTTTCTGTCAAAGCTGGGTATCAAGATGTGCAGATGAATTTTCGTACCCTGACCAGGGAATTCCTAGAACACCATTCTGGTGCATGGTGTTCCAGCCTACTCCCTCCACTGGGCCTTTCACCTCCAGGACATGGTTTTATATTGTCTACATCATTTCAGCCAAATGGTTGTTCTACAGCTGCAAAGCGCACTAATGAGATGAGTTTTTGGCAGACTCGCAAAGTTCTCAGTGCCCAGAGTTACACATGTTGTACACTGTCTGCTGGCTACCTCTTTCTGCACTTAAGGAAGCACTGTAAGATTTTTTTCTAGCCGAGAATATATTGCCCAGTAGCTAAAAAGTTATACAAGCTTCTTCTCACACTAACAAATTTGCCATACCCCATTCATTTAGAAAGAAGGCATACTTATGCTTGGCTAAATTAAGGACAGATTTTCCAAGAACCAGGGCCAAATACTGCTCCAGGTTTGGGTTTTTTTCCCCCCTTTTTTACTAAAGTGCAATTTCATCTTTTCATTGGGATTTCTCAAGCAAAGACAAAATTACTGTGTCTTTCATATGGCTCTACTATTCTTCTCTGCTTCTTTTTTCTCCTGAAATTTAAAACCTTCTGTCACAATTTTTAGCTATATTTACCAAGTTCAGAGTTTCATGTTGAGAGCTGCACCCTACGCAGGTATGAAGACACAGGAGCATGAAATAAAGGCAGTTCAGCTTCTGCCTAATAAAAGTCTGTAACACTTCATCAGCATCACAGGCTTATTAATTTCAGGGTCATATTGAGATGGAATTTGTGAAATTTGTGCCATTTTCCACTTTGAATAAGACATTGGTGTAAATCTTGGAAACAGACCCATTACATTTAATTAAAACACAAACAAAAATGAAAATGTTGTTGGTCTTCTCTCCACCATCCTTTGCATGTTTCAGTCTCTCAAAAAGTGGGTAAAAGTTTCATGCAGTTACTGGTTGTGTCTGGGTTCTGCTTTTAAAGAAATATTAATAAGGTGAGAAGATGCTTGAAACATTAAGTAGTCAACTAAATAAAGGTGCTTCATTTGTTTGCTTTGTTCAGGAGCTGGAGCAGGGAACATATATTGCTTTAAAAGCACCAGGCTGCAAGACTTCAGAGCAGCACCTACACGATCCTATCCCAGCTCGACATCTCCTTCGTTTCCAGTGGAGATGTCCCTGAGGCTATCCAGCCCCGCACCACAACACTCCCTCCACACCTCACCCCACCCCACCCCAAGCCAACATTTTGGAAGCCGGCACTGCAAGATTTGCAGCTCCATACCAGTTATTTAATTTTCCAGGGAATACCACTTCATCTTTCTCAGAAGCTGCTGCCTGCCAGCCAGCTGCCATTTTGTGGAGCGGCATTGATATAGTATGCGGTAGAAGACTCAAACCCTGCGTGCTCTCAGAGAAGGTGCTATTTTTGGTTCTTCTCTTCCTTTTTTCTCACCTACGCTGAGGAACTATAGCTATTCAAACTGACTGCCTCCGCCAGCTCGAGGTATGGAAAACAATTTTTTTTCCTTTCCAGGCTAGGAGGAATTACACAGTGTAAAAGCCTTGCTGCCAACAGGTGAAGGGTCAGTGTGTCACTGCCCTAGCTCTTTGGGTGGGCTCCTGTTTGCATGAACCTAGATACTCTCTAATGCTATTGCCATATGAAGTAACAAGAATGGGGAGAAACAGATAGGCTTCACTCCTGCAAAACAGTGTTTCTCTTGGGGTATTTTTACTTCTTTTGTTTGTGAGGTGGGTACTTTGAATTTCCAAAATGAGCTGGTGTTAAACGCCAGGTTCGGTGGCAGAAGATTCATTAAGCTGTTTGGGTAGATCTGCCAGCATTATTTGTTTTCCAAAACAATATTCAAACTGAGACATGTTTTTAAGAAAGAAAGCTTTTGGTTTGCAAGACCTCTGAGGCAGAATGATGGCCAAATGAGGCTTGTTCCCCATTATATCATGGAAAACATGGAGATATATATATCTGGTGCTACGCACAGTTTTACACCAAATATCACTAAAATTTACTTTTCCTTAAACTTCAACATTTCTAAGAGTGTTTTATTTTATCCCTAAATTTTGATAGGTGTCTCTCTTCTTCTGACCAATACCATAATTATTAGGCTCATCTGAAGCTCTCAAAGGTGTAGAGCTCTGATTTTAAGGTGGGTTGATTGGTGAGAGAAGACTTTCACTTGGGAACCTTATTGGTCTGAGAAAGCCCAAATCTTTTGAATGGCATGGTAAACACCAAAAGATATTTCCTTGACTTTTGTGACAATATGAGCTGACGCAAGTCCAGTTGGGAAAGAGCATCACTGCTAGTTAAGATGTGAAAACTGGATTTGACAGAGCAAGTATTGTTTTCTAATTTAGCAGATAATTTCCTTGCGTAGGCAATGCAAATCAAATACATGTGTGCATTAAGAACCTGAAACAAATGAGTTAATGTTCCTTTTTTCAGATCCTAAGCACTGTTTATATGCTCATTTTAAGCTAAACCATTTCAAACCATCCAGTTTTTAAGAAGCTGCTCAATGAAATAAGGATATTTTCCAATATAACTTCTAAAATACTACTGGATTATCTTTCATATAAACAATTCACATATTTTCTCCCAATTCTAGGAATCTTTTTTTCCCCGACTCAAGGTGACTTTGAGCCTCGTCACTTTATAGCAGACTTCAGATGTTTTCATCACCCTGTTTGCAAGTACCATTTCAGTGGTTAATCACATCAGGGACAGCTGTCTCTGGGGTGCCCTTTTCAATACTGGGATGGAAAAAGCCTTTACAGACCATTCCTTTGGTGCTCCAAGCACAAAATCAGCCACTGACATATGCCCTGCAGAGAGGGGAAGACAGTAAAATGATATCACAGCTATTAAATGGGTTCAACTATTTTTGTCTTTTTTTTTTTTTCCTATTCCAATAAATATTTTGGAACCTACCCCACCATCATTGATTCTACCCCAAGAGAAGGAAGCAGAAAATCAGTCACTGTAAGAGTCTAAGCATGGCACAGCAAACTGCTTTTACCTCCCAGGAGAAACTGAAATATGTTCCCAAATAGAGGACTTAGAAACTTTTCTCTAAATTGCAAGCATGTGAATTATTCTGGTTAGAGACAGAGCATGAGAGGGAAGTGAGAAGAGTAGCTGCAGTTTCTCATCACAGCCGTATTCTTCCCTTCACCACTTATCAACATGTAAACTTTGTTTTCTCAGGAGTAATGATTTTACAACCACTAGGGACAATAGGAAATGTCAGATAAGACACTCATTACACATCAAAACAGCCCAGCCTGACAAGACTGGAACAAAATTCAGGAAGAAAGAGTGGGTTTATATATGGTTATATTTTGTTTAGAGGTGGTCACCAAACAATAATATAATGTGTTGGATTTTTATTTAAACCCTATGCTCATTGTACTCTTTCTTCCCCCTCTTTGTATCACAGCTGAAGGTTGACTGAAAAGAGAACTCTGCATTCAGTACTGCCATCTCATTCTCAACTTTGGTGGAGAAATTCAGAAGCAGAGGAAAGTTCAGATCTAAACTTTGTGTCTCCTGCTTATCTCTCGCTGCATTCCACCACACATTGCAAAACGAGGTAGCTGGCAACATGTATGTATAGCTTTCAGCTACTGTATAATGCATTTTGACACAGGCCACAGTGGTGATGACCTGTACGAAGTGGACACCTGTTATGAAATCTCATATGATTTTGCAAAGAGCTCATGATAAATGTTGTCAGTTGAACAGTCAAGCTCTACAGGCCATGAATTTGTAATGGATTTCTTGGTTGTGACTATTTGTGCTGGGATATATATATTGTGAAATGAAATCCAGATGATAGCCAAATCCCTGTTTCTGCTCTGCAATGTCACAAGTCACACAAACAGGCTGAAAAAGGTCCCAGGACTCTGAGCTGTACTGGAGTTTACACCAATGGTATTGACTGAGGGGACTTTTTGGAGGTCACCAGCTTATGTAAATTAAAACCTTGCTTGGGACTCTTAATGCTTGCTGGGCTTTCTTAGTGGCAATTGCCATGTATATATTAGCCAGTAAGCACAGCAAGGTCCTGATCATCAAGCATTCTATCCTGAGAGGAAAAAGCAGAATATGTAGTTTGCACAGAGAAAACATAGGTGAGCAAAACGGAACAAGAAATCTTTTTCTCTTTACTTCTGTGCTCCTTCCTCCCTGAATGTCTCAGATCAGCAGATCCGCTTTGAACATTCAGTTGGTTGATCACTAAAGAACTATTTTGTAAGTCAGCCCTACTTGCATGACAGTTTCCACTGTGCTTGTGTCAAACGAACATGGAAACCACAATGATCTTAAATGGCTGCTGGAAAGGCCTAGCAGATTTACCACTTCCCTATTTGATATCTAGTATTTGCTAAAATGAGAAAATATGAAAAAAACGAGCAGTAGCATAGGGTCTTACGCAACATATGAGCTAATAGAATTGGGAAAAAATGCAATAATTCCACAATTTTAAGGACCACAAATAGGAAACTAAAAGTAGACCAATGCAGTATGAGAACTAAAGTAAAACGGGGAATGTTTACCACCCCATCTACTGATTAACTGTGATCCAGATAACCTCTTCAACAGCCTTCTACAGCCAGTCCTGTGTAGGACTGACACCCTCTTTGTCTCACATTTCAGCAACACCCAGTTTAATCATTGTGTGTAAAACCCCAATTAAATACCCCGAGCCCCATATCCTGTGCAGATGCACACAAGCCAGAGTGATTTCTGTGTCTCAAGGACACAGGCTGTACAGGCAGTATTTTCAGGACTTGGTCTAGTTTACCCTTTGCATCTCAACCAGCACGTTTTTGTCCTGAGTCCAGGAGGCACAGATGAACAAGGAACTTGCTGATGAGAAATTAATGAATGTTTACATTATTTGTGTACAATTACATTTCCCATGTAATATTGTCACAAGCTTAGTTTCAGGGACACTCCATAAATTCAGAGGAATGGCTTAACCTGGAAGAGGACCATTTTAGCAGCCTGAACATGATCAGGTGTAGGTCCTGTCAGATGATTATAATTATTATATACACAGCCCTTTTCTATTAATTTTATGCATCAGGAAAACCATGCTCATTCTGCCATAGCCATGCCTAGAGATAGCAGAAAGACTCACAGAGACCACAGATAGATGCAGAAACTGGGAAAATTATTTTACTGTGACCTTTAGTAAAGAGGGTTCAGATTGTCAGCTTCCACTCTAGGCTTCTGAGCTAAAGTTTTACTTCTTTCAAAGCATAAGTCAATAATAATAACAATTACAATAGTTCAAGAGATAACAGTACTTTTGCCAATAATAAATCATACAGCACTAGTCCGTCCTAAACTAAATTGGCTGCAGTCTTTGGTATTTCTTTAATTGTTTTCTGATGTAAGTTGGAGCTCTTGACTGGCTGAAAATTATAAGGTTTGTTTTAGTTCAAAAGCAGCTCCTATTCCAACTGTGTAACTTATTGTCAGGTCAAAGATTATTTGCTTTCAGCTATGAATAAAATAATAAATCATTCGCTGTTTTCTGGACATGTAACTGCAAATTCCTTTGTTAAACCTACTTGCTTGCCAGTTGCACTGTGAATTATAGATTAATTACTCAGTAACAGTTTTGAAGGTGATGCCTGATTGAGGATTCATACTCTCACATTGCTGAGTGAAGTCAAACATACGTGTTTGGTTTCAGTCTGGCTTTAGCATATGAGCCACTTTACAAAGGGATCGTAAAACAAAATACAACGTGACAACCATGGATACCACTGATGTTCCTTGTGCGAAAGAGACAAGATGAAGGAATATCTACCATGGAGAACCAGATGGGGAGGTCCTTATAGATGCTTGGTCTCCTGATTCAGACACATCTGCCGGGGTGGATTTATCACTATCCAGCAATGACAGCCTGAACCACAGCTCACTGGCATCAACAGGAAGGGGTCTTTCTACAACCTTCAGAGCATTAGGATCAGATTCTGAAGGTGGGTACAAGTTTTCCTATTAGCACCGCTAGGTCTTAGGTAGGGAATATATGTGAAGAGCTGGACCTAATTATTTCACAAGGTTTACAAAATGTCTTAACTGCTTTTTGATATATTACTTGGTGGAGTGTTTTTACAACCTTTATTAATTTAAAATCTGAAACTTATAAGCATGTAAATGCAGTACCGATAAAAGATAACATAAAAGATTCATAAGATTGATAAGATATTGCAAACAAAAGGAGAAAAAAGGTTCATAGTTATTATATACACATAAATTACAGTCCCAATTACTTTGTTTTGACTATCAAGGAGTGCAAGAACTTTTAGGAAGAGAGTTTAGGTTTTATATGGAAGACTGGTCAGAGTTAGGTCTCCTTAGAGTTTAGTCTGGTAAAATTAATTGATGGGAAGGGGAGGTTGTATAAACATTGTTAAAGCAGAAGTTTACTATTGTTATAAAGTTTTTCAGTGGATAAGGTCATCATATAAGCACAAATTCCAAAAAAATCAACCCTTTCCTGATGATACTAGTTGTTAGTAAAGAGTATTATTTACTCACTCCAGTACAGAGAAGGATGATGAACTGAATGTTCTGTGTCATTAATCTTTAGAAATACTCATTATGAGATGTTAAAATATTTTAAAACACATCTTTACTAAGTGACATTATTTTGGTGACTAGGTGGAGTCACAGAGATTTCACTGAAAGCATGACAACAATGTTTCTGAAAGATGCTGCAGTGCATCTCAGAATGTGTTCACGAAGACTTGGGACCAGCATGACGCTGCTGGATGCTAGCCTTATTGGAATTTCTCCTGCTACCACCCAGTCATTAGGAGCAGGCAAGTTTGGGCTATCTGCTTTCTTCCTAGAACTAATACATACAAACTGTGTGAAGAACTGCCTGAGCTTTCATTTTCAAGAGTGCTCCAACCATTTGGACTACACCTGCTCCAGCATGCTCCTGTGTGCAGCTTTGGCCATGGCTTTATAGAGAAGCCTTTCCACTCTTCAGTGCACATAACCGCTTTCAAGCATGCTGAACCTGCCTGCACACCACACAGTTTATCCTGCGTTAAGTCCATTTCATACAAGAAATGCTTTGCTACTGTTATTGACAGTTCAACAGTACAGTATACTAAAATAACTTTGCATAGGTTTGTGCTAAGCCCAGCCAATCTTTCTTCTTTCTGCTAAGAAGCAAGAAAGTCTCCATGGCTATTATAGCTCAGCAGCTTTTTCTAACCCTTTCAAGCAATTAGACCTCTTTCGATGAAAGTGGCATAGCCTACATTCCCCGGTTAGCCATGTGCACACACTCTTCGCATTAGTCTGGTGTTTGCTGGCACATACAGGTGTCAGAAAGCACCTCATGCTTCCAGCATATGGACAGAAACCTCCCCACCTTACAGCTCACCCCCAGAGAGTCACATCAAGGATAGATCGTTATTTGTCATCAGAGACCTTGTAGGTGCATTTTGCAGAGAAAGGCTTTAGAAACAGGTAGTCTTTGCACTTTCAGATTCAGTTTCAAATAACTAGCTGAGGAGGAAACAGCTGTCAGCAGCTCTGAAGTGAGGAAAAAAGAGACTGAGAAACATCAGCACAATTTTGGACAACTTCCAAGAGGAAGTGGGACATATAAGTTCTTGTAAGGTTGGAGTAACTGGATGTTGATGCGCACCGTATGTAAGCAGGTTTCCAGGTCTGATGTTCACAGGAACGCAAAATGATTAGGAACTGTTTGTACTTAGAATTGAACTCCTAGCTGCTTTTCACATTCACACAAACTAATGCAGATGGCACGACTCTGACTGTTGGTAATACCCCAGTTGGTAATACCAAGGGGACCAGAGGGTTTAAGTAGGCTGGAGAAGACCATCTATGAACACAAGGCAGAGTAAATCATATATTTTGGCTGCAGAAGCATACATCAGGTGGTTAATCAACTTTGGTCAAGATTCAAGGTTCACACCTAAGCTTTACTATTGTATATATGTTTGTCCAAATACATTAAAAAAATAATAGTCATATGAAAAAAACTCTCTCACAAATAACCACTCCTTACCATTGGGGCTTAGCTTCATAGCATTAAACTAGTGCTTATTTTGTATTGCAAACTTCAGAGTTCCTTGGTTTTGTAAGATCTTATTATGTCTTGCTGTCTTCACAAGTCTTATCTCACCTTGTAAATGTATGTGCTATACCTACCTTTACGTTCACATGGGCATCCACAAAGTGCAGTCAAGCTGTGCACTGCGGTAAAATTAAGCACATTTGCAAGTAAGGGTAGGGTTATTTTCCAGGGGCAGCAGACAGCATGTGTAATCATACTGTGTCTGCCAAAGAACAAATGCAACAAGCAGGTTATGCAGGAGGACCTTCTAGGATGTCATATTCCTCAAATCTGCTGCTTTCACAGAAAGCCACCAGCTAAATATTCCCCGCAAATGTCCAGGCATTTGAACAGTACTGCAAAGTTCAGTGAGACTCAGTGCAAGCCAGGAAGATCTCTGCACCATATATTTTTTTAGTAGTTCAGGCATTGCGCTTTCGTAATTGTGAATAGAGTTATTTAGTAGAAAGCAAACATATCTGTGCTTTGCATAACAAAAGCAAAGGTATGACTACTGCTCACCAAATTTTCCAGTCTGAGGACAAATCCTGACCATTTCACATATAGTCATGGCTGTCCCTGTGTAGAAGCTCTCTGAATCAAATGGGTCCCCATGTCAGAGTAGGCAGGCACACGCACATTGACAAGGTAGGGACCAAATTTTTGATGAGGCAGGGTGATGTTAAAGGTGAGGAAGGGCAAACAAAGGCAGTAATATGGGAGCACGCCTCTGAAAGCATTTTCCCATTGTGGAAGAGCCCAATACACAGGCTTATGCTTTCTCCCCCTACAATTCCCAGTCAGGTCACCTGGGTCCTCCTTAGCACCCCAGCTTTTTGTGCATCGAGTGCAACTGCCTTGCTGTGACACCGCGGCAGGCTGTCTCTCATCAGCCCCTGCTGTGATACTCCTAACGCTTTCACTCCAGGGAGTGCTTCCCTGCTTGATGCTGCTAGCAGATTAAAGCTGTTCTAATTTTCCATCCTAAGCCAAATCGATGCATAAGCAAGCTGTTGGATTGTTTCGCTATGAGTGCAGTACACCATCAGCCTGCTTCCCACTCCCCCCACCTCAGCACTCATAATGGTGGACATTTGCAAGTAAAATGTGGGGTGGAGGGCAGAGGTGAGGTTAAGACACACGATAGACAAGGAAGAGTTCCAGGAATATTTTTCTGCCAAACCCTATTTTTCAAGCTACTCTCCTGACTTCTATCTCTGTGTTAGTGTCAGGAGATGACTTGAAAATTAGGGAGTCTTTTTCTAGGATCAGAAAAGTCATCAAGATTCATTGGATCAGAAGAGTCTTTAAGATCCAATGTTTTCCAGAAATAGGCTGAATGAGCTCGGTAAAGATTAGATGCCAGTCCAAAAATACAGTGCAATACAATTTATTTTTATATGCCATCCTTCACACAAAGTACCACAAAACACTTTAGAGAGATGGAGAGATAATGCTTTACAGAGTTAGGTACAGCAACTCCCAGACAGGCAGAAAAGGAAAATGACATATGGAAATAGAGCAGAGTAAAAGGGAAAGCTGAAATTTAAAAGCAGTAAAGATGCAAGTAAGTATCCTCATGGATGAGTCGCCATGAAAGGACTGCGGGAGAATTCAGTGACAGGGCAGGAGAATGTTAAGTGGAAATTAACATCGAAAAGTAGGCTAGAAAACACGGGATAAAACTAGGAAAGCTTTCACTCAGCAGCATCTGATAAGAGGAAGCAATACAGAGGGATACCTGGTTGTCATCATAAAGGCTAAATAATTTTTTAACAATCCAATATTATCAATAAGCCTAGTCATTTTGACTGCCGATCTGAATGTGGCCCAGAAAGAGTTTCATACACCCGAAGATCTCCTCTTGCCTCCGAAATCAGTCCATCTGTGATAGGAGGATTTTATGATGCCTGAACACTTCAGGGGCATTACAGTCATTTCGGGGAAGCTGCTAACCAAATGACACTGACACGGAGATGGCTTTGTCTGGGGGAGCAGGCAGAAATACTTGCATGCACACAAACATGCATGCACACACACATGCACAAACCTTACCTAGGAACCACTTTAAAAATACATTACTGGGTTAAAGTTTAAACTGTGCTCGGTGATTCTGATGTAAATTGAAAGGCTTGAGGGTATTTATTTGTTGCAGGGGAGAGGGAAGCAGGTGCTGTGTGTGTGGAAGTATTTCCTTTCCCAGAGGATCTCTGTAGCTGGCTGGAAGACGAAAAGGCACAGGCTGCAGATGAGTCGGGAAAGGGGAAAGGAAAAAAAAGACACCAAAACCAAGGAAAAAAGGAAATTTTTCAAAAATAAGATAAAAATATGCTAAATCTTTTTTGTGTTGCTGTGATTTTGTCACTGCTGGCCTTGGGCTTTTCTGGCTGTAACGGACTTGATTATTGTTTCTGAGAGCACATGAATGGCATTGCAGCAAGCATGCAGCACAGTCTGCATTGCCTGGATAGAATAGGCATTGGGCAGTGGGTTATCACATTCCTCATATCATTCAAGCCTTGCTGCAGTGATATGTCATTACATATACTTAATCCGAAGATGTGAGGCTGGAGAAGTCACCAATGCTGCTGCTATTATAGAACAACATCCCAGCAGCCAGTCTCTGGTGAAATGTAGGAGAGATAGTTCTGTTACAAACCTCAGCTTTTTTCAGGGCTTTTTTTTGTTTACCTACTCCAGCTTGCAATGAGCTGCAGCATACAGAATATCAGTGTGAAAATGTGGGCCCTGACTGTGCATGAATGTGCCCTTATATACCTGAATAAACCCACTGATTACAGGTTCCCTGTCCCTGGCCAGATTCTGCCACTTTGGCTCATGTCTTTTAACATTTAACACTAATACCCGGTATTATTTGGAGAGTAATATGTTTTCTAGTGTTTTCTCTTCGTTTTATTTTTATCTTCTTTACAAACGTGTTGTCTGATGAGGTATCTGTCTTAATGCCTATCATCTGATGTAGGTTCCAGGACAGTTCCCCCTATTTACCAAAGAAACTTCAGCTACAACCACTGCACCACAGTTTCTCCCTCTCATTACCTTTTTTATCATAACTTGTAGCCAAGATGGCTAAGTTAAAAACAAGTGAAAAGTAGAGATGACTTTTTGCCCTTCATCACTTGTTTTTAAATAGTTGTTAGTGGAACATTGCTAGAATATTTTCTGATTTATTTCAAAAAACTCTGGGGTGCACTGTTTTTAGGCTGTAGCCCAGTTAAGACTTCATGTGATAGAACATACAGTATATCCAGAGTATATTGGATGATCACCAGTGCAAGCTGATGTGACACTCATTAACATATATGTACTGTTATAGCAAGGTCATATATTAAAATGGCAATTTTGGGGTGATGAGTGAGAGTGTCTCTGGGAATTGTTCATGTGCCTTTAACTAAGTTGTGATTTGTTTTATTAGATTTATATTTAATTTATTTGGCACAGTCTCCTGAGGGATCAGCTGTTGTCCCAGTCTCAAAGACAAGCAGTGTGTTTCTTTTACTACAGACAGCTTTTTTTGAAAACTCATGCTGAAAGAGAAGTGTGGCCCTGCTTCTTCCCTGCCTCCTTTGCCAGGACTCTCAGTAGCAGTGGCAAGAGAGTTGAGTGGTCTTAGCAATACAAGCTTGTCTGAACTTAGCTTCAGCATGCTGGCTTCCAGACAGGGAAAGAATTTTTATGGACTGGCTTCACATTGACACATCACTCCAGTTTAGGTCAGATTCTGCTACCCTTGCTCCTGTGTGGCACACAGCTTCTGGGACATAGCAGAGTGGGGAAAGGCATTAGCCACAAAAAAACTTGCTAAGTGCTACTGCACCTCTTATATTCAACATTTAGAAACTCACAATTCCTGTTCAACCACTGCATAAGCCTGGAAGGTCCTTCAAGAAGTAGCACAAAGCACAGATAGTGTCCCTCATCCCAAGCCAGAATAAGAGCTTGTGACTCCCAAGCCTGTGGTTATGACACACAGAGCAAGAGGGAAGAGGACTGAATTTGTCTAAAGCATTATATGAGTGTTCACTCAAGCAGGGTGAAAATCCATTTTTCACTGCCAGGGAAGCTCATACTGTGAAGTCCAGAGAACCAAATAACTATCTGCCTCTCACATCTCCTCTCTGTGGCCCACCAGATGTTCAACACACACATACACACACACGCCCCACCCAAAGCACAGCATGAGGAAACAGCAGTGTTCACCTAGGAGATGAAAAGTAGAGGTGCACATACCTTCAGGCAATGAGGGAAAACACTTTCACATCTCCCTTCCTGCACAAGTAAGCTAAGGGCTCAGGATGCTGACTTCCACTTCCAGCTAAGGAGGGCTCAAAACTCCATGAAAGGTCATCTATGAGTTTCAGACTTAGTATCTAAATCAGGAGAAATGTCCCTTTATATGCCTTCTTCTGTGGCTTTTTTCCTGTTGGGAGCTCCTGACTCACCTCACGAGTTTGTGGTTCCATTTCAAGGTCTTTATCAGCTCCCTGCTGGCAATATCCCATGTCAGGGGATTCTGTTAAGGCCAGGGTGCCTACCAGAATAGGGTTGAAACATGCTGACCCTTTCATGTCACCTAAGTACATATGAGAGTTGTCAGGTTGGGTAAATGTGAAAACTTGGCCTTATAAAAATAACTGAAATACAGACAGCAAGTTGTTACACTAAAGTTATAGATCAGAAGAAAGACTACAGTAAGAAATACTGAGATATGGGGTGGGAGAGGGGTAGAGGGAAACAGAGAGCTTTAGGGGGCTGGGAAACCCAGCAAAGATCTGCTACATTAATTCAGAGGAGTTTTCTCCAGGAAGATGACAGCTGGACTAAAGAGTAGTCACCGGTGTTACACCAGCAATGGCTTTGGCTCTGTGTGAATCCTGTAGGATTGGACCCTGTGACAATTCACTTCTTACTCTGTGGGCCTCCAGATTGGTGTGCTAAGCGAAATAAGGTGCAGCGTTCTTTTAAAGATAAAAGGACTTGTTCAAATTTTACATAATCGTAGAATTATTCTTTACAGTGGATTTACATAGACATTGTCAGTGGGGAATTCTCTCAGCAGCTTCAATTACTGTATTTTCATGTGCATTGTCTGATAGGAGATGTGCTGGATCTCAAATACCTGCTTACCTGATTAATGTGGATTATTCATCCTATTGTAATTACCTGTGAATGTTAGGGTAGCAAACATGTGAGAAGAATTTGTATAAAAGCTGCAGGATTTTTGAAAGGCAAATATTTCCCAAGAATCCCTGTATGCAGGCTGACACATTTCATTCCTTATGGTGATACTCCCTGCATTACAGCATTTGACTTGATGTAAATGTGATAGTGCTAAGTAATACTGACACGCTGCAGTGAAATGCACTGAAGAACCACACTAGAAAACACCTGGCTATTGAATGGTTTCAAAAACTGAAAGCTTTTCAACATCAATTTAGCTCTCAACAAAACTGCCCTCAGATGTCTGTCGTCTTGTTATTTTTCCTCCTAATTAAAAACGTACCATTTTAGTTGGTCATGCTTGTGAACCAGGCATACTGAATCCCCCAGAAGCAGAAATGTGTGGTAACAAACACAGCCTTAACATGAGGTCCCCTTTTGCTCATAGCCTGACAACTAGGTCAGGCTAGTGTTCGGTTCTACACAGCCTGGGAATAGGTGTTAATGTAGTTGAGCTGATTGGGTGGGAATTTGTCTGAATGGAATACATGTTCCTAAAGCTGGGGACTCACCTCTGCAGGCACGGGCGCAGATCTGAACCGCTCTGCTCACCCAAGAGGCCAGACACAAGTGCACTTTGTTATTTCGGAAGCCACACAGGTACATCCCTATCTTTCTGTGCATGAGTAGCGCTATCTTGAAAAGCTCAGCCTTCCTTTTCATGGGTTGGCTTAATAAGTGGGTGCCAGAGGAAAAAGCCCTATGTTAGTGTTACCTTCCCGCACACTAATTTACTTGCCTACAGACACAAGGCTCTCTGAAAACAATTTTTTGCCTTTTCTTTTAAACAGCCAAAATGCTTCGACGGTTAGGATTCCTATTAAAAATAGGGAAGATGACACAGAAACATGACTGTACTATGGAAGGAGCTCATAAAGACAGACTCTGATATTGGCTGAATTCTGCTGAGGGGTTTAGAAATATTCTCCTGAATGATATTTACTGACCTTGCTAATTTTCACCAATGTCATTCCACAGCTTCAGGTCAAAACAGACTGAAGTGAGAGTAAAGAGGAGCCTGAATCATCTGAGATACATTTAAACAGGGTTGCTGATAAGAGCTTTATGATCTTGAGCTCATTATAGCCTGTGCAAGCAGAACTATATTGATACATCAAATTGAACATTAACACTAAAAACCCTGTGAGCAGCCTTTTCGTTGCTCTGGGAACATGTAGAGCCCATGCCAGCACAGAAAGCAGACGCAAAGAGCTTAAGGAGATATCTGCTCACGTGATGTCCCCATTCGCTTAAAAGTTCTCCACCCACGCTTTTTTCTCCTTCTACCACATAATAGGCATGGTGTCCATCATCTCCCTCCGAAAGCCTTTTTTATCACCAGTGACCATAATCCAAGGTTACCACTTCCTGACAGTGATGTATTGTATCTCCGCAGTTAACAACAAAATCTCATATAGCCCTCAAAGGACTCAAAGGATTTCCTCTCCTCTTTTGGGCATTGCTTCCATTTACCATTGTAGAGAGATGATGGTGAGGATAGAGATAGATCTGTACTGATAGGACTGACTTCCCTAGACCTGTTTATTGTGTCACCACCAGTTTAGTGTTTTACCTATTTGTTCGGTGGCAAATAGTATGTTCATGCTGTTACCGCAGGAAATCTCAGCATTTTACATATGTATGTGTGAACTGAGACTGGAGGCTACAAAGTTAGAAAGCTGTAATAGTTCTCATAGTTCCTATGTACTGATCCAGGAACTGGTCTCAACTTTGAGCCAATAGACTCTATTTCTGTTGTCTCTCAAGGGGACAAGCCAACGTCTGCCTTTTTGAGAAATCCAGCTCAACTTGTTCCTGAAACGCAGTGCCAGACACGCTGACATGCATTGAGTGAAGTGTTATAATTGAATGGTTTGGACAATTTGAGACTTGAGATGTGATGAATACTTCAGCAGAAATTCTCCTGATACTTTCCCTTCATCTACAAAGAGAGTGGGTGGTTTGATATCTGCATCACTAGTTACCCACCAAACCTTACTGGGAATAATTAACACCTGATCCAAAGACATAGCAGTTATTTCCTTCAAAAAAAAATTACATGCAGAAATGACGAGATGCCATTTTATTATTAACCTGCTGTGCTGTACAAAAAAATGTCATCAGATTAAGGACCAGATCTTGCTCTCATTTATGCATGTGAAACTCCACTAAACCCAACAGGAGTCATGCACATATGTGTGGGCAGGATTTTGCCCATAATCACTGATAGCACCTTTCTTCACAGTTCACATGCGATGTGGTATAAATCCATCTGAGACTTTCTGAGGTATACGAAAGTGGCAACATGCTGAATTTGGAGGATGGTAAACAAAAATACAGGTGATTTGAAAACCATGCTAAAGGAGAGCTTTTACAGTATGATTTCACTTTGTCTAATTCACTTGCTAATAAGACCATCCTGAGAGTTTCATCTGTCAATTTGTGTTTAACTCTACTATTGATAGATCTGAAAGCGTTGCCTACAGCAAAACTTGCACAGTACTTCTCATTATAAAACTCCAGCTTAGAATTTTGCCCTGGTTTTAACTGTGCTGAAATGAGCTACATTAGCTGCCTTTCTAGGGGAATATTTTGTTGGGAGACTTTTGGGCAGTTGTCTTTTTAATATGTCATCTGATCTTTTTCACCTGTTTCTAAGAACAAGGTAAAGGAAAAATAAAGTTTACCAAATTAGAAATAAATATGCAACCGTTTTATGGATACCTAGCTGTTTAACCTGGGGCAAGGGATTTGCAATTTGACAAAGAAGCTGCCTTTAGTCCGGGATGGGGCTTTTGTAATGAGTCACTGGGAAAATCTACTGTAATTCCACTGAGTTCTGAGCCCTGAAAAGATCTCAGGTTCATCAACAGAAAGAGTTTCTGAACATTTTCAAACAGGGCTTCCCGGAATCTGATTTGACACACTGGTTACTAAAAACACAACCAATTTCCAGATGCTCCTAACATTGTTATATATCCCTTGCCAGGACTCATGCCACCCATATGCTGCTGGGCAGGCAACGTCTTTCCTTAGCCCCTACCTTCACCTCCACTATCCCACCTTGCCTCCAGCACCACATGCTGCTCTGCACTGATGACTTTTTCCCAAAAATCACAGGTACTGTTTCTAAAGGCAGCCAGGGGCAGCGGGGCTTTCAGAAGCTGCCTTGAGTTTCTAACCATGCCTGTGGGTAAGTATAATTCATATGAAGTAGCTTCATCAGCTCCTGTGAACATGGATTTCACTGCAGGGTGGCCCACAGAGGTTTTAGTTAGCCCTGGAGGTTGTGCAGAAGTAGTAGTAGTAGTAGTAGCAGTAGTAGTAGTAGTAGTGGTAGTAGGGGTGACTGGCAAATTCTTAAAAAGCATCCCTATGCAATGTGGCAAGTTTAACTTGAACCGCCCAAGTACTTAGATCTGGAGATCCTTCCTTTCCTGGAAGGGGAAGAAGAGGACTGATTTACAGTTGCAGCACAAGCAGCAGCACAACCAGAGCTGGGGCTGTTCTCATGTCCTCCATGCAGAAGCCCTGCCAGCCTGAGCACTCTCCTGCTGTGGGAGATGCGGGGATCTCCCTCCTCCCTCAGTTGCCAAAGTGGAGGATATCCCACAGGTGTTAGGATGGAAAAAATCCCAAAGATCTGCTTTCAGACACACAAGCCCTTCTTCAGGTCTTAAAGAAAGAACTCACATACCAAAACATTGGTTATTTTTAAAATTAGACTCACTGGTCTATTTATTGTATGAAGTAGGACAGTGTCACGGGGACAGTGCAGGAGTTGGAGCTGTGGGATTGCCCTGAGGCAGAGGAGGGAATTTATCTTGGAACTGCTGTTCCTCAGACTTTTCATATATCTTTCAACTTTCAAGACCTTTTGGAAAAAGGAAACCACCCTAATTCCTTTTCCAGTTTAGGTCTTTCAAATCTGAAATAAAACCATTAGTTGTGGGTCAAGTCCGTGAGTGAATACATTTTTTCTGGTTTTAATTTTAGGGAAATTCAGTCCAAAGTGAAACTTCAGTAATTTTGGCTTCATTTCTGAATGGACCACAAAATTTCTTACTGTATGTCTTGTTTCACACAATGCCCTACGTCACTACTGCTTCTTGGTGGCAACTGATGCAGAGCTGGGAGGGTAATTTAGGCAACAGCCATTCATCCCAACATGCTTTCTATTAATTCCAGTGGGGTGGGAGTATTGCTTTTGCTCTAGTTGGGAAAAATTATACGAAAAGAACACATACCGTCGCAGGTCAAATCCCCATCTTTTCCTGCAAGCTGCAATATGTCATGTCTGTGAAGTTGCACCCACTTACAGAAGGTCTGAATTTGGTCTTGCTCTTTTCTGATGATGTTTCCCTTTAGTAGCTCACTTTATGGTCATTTAACAGGAACCTAGCACACATGCAGGAGAGGTATCACAACATCAGTTACCTGAGATTATTGTAAATGATGTGCCAGCACCTGAAGGAGATGTTAAGATGTATGTCAGATCATCATAATAGATACAGTGTTGTACCAGGCAGCACAAAACCAGATGTATTTATAATTCCTGCAGCTGCAGCCCTGCTATTAGTTAAGTCTAAGAATGGAGCCACTGATAGATTTGTCATAGATGAGTTCTCTCTCTAATAGAAAGAAAGTGATGAAAGGAAATAGATGGTGACTCAAGTTATTGGCAATACAGAGAGTCTTTAACTATATGTCTTCAATTCAGAGCCTGCCAGATGCATGTGCCTGTCATTTGTTCCTCCTCAAACCACTCAGTTCCTTCTGTGGTACAAGCTGATGTGTTCTCACTCCAGGTCCCAATGAGAAGAATAGATGTCCCTATCAGAAGTGGTGCAATCACTGATAGTCTCCCCAAGGAGAGGGAAGGCGTGTAGGTAGCAACACTGACTTACGCAGTCACGGTGGTGTAGATCTGGGGTAAAACATGCTGGCCAGGCTGGGAAGGATCCTTCTTGTTGTGTGTCTCTGCTGAAACTTTTTGGAGATGAATGAAAGATTTAGGCTTTTCACATTACACTCACAGATGGTTCAGGGACCCACGAACTAAATTCAGCAGTGAACTGTGGTTCTAGAAATCCTGTAGCTATCTTAGCATCATCCTGTACTGAAACTGGTGTACTTCCACCAGCTGCAGCCCTAACGCAGAGCTTTCTGCACCGTACTTCATTACATTCACGCTGTAATTGAGTAACTTCAATAAACATGAATTGATTTTCCGCATTTGAAAGAAACAGAAGAGTGTATGTCTACAAGTTTGGGAGATAACCATTAGGGATCAGCTGCCAAGTCAGCCTTCTAGGGCGAGAGCTGATTACTCAGACCTCATCATGAATATTCAGAAATGGAAATCAGAATGCAGACAGTGGAGTGGGGTGAGGTGATCAGGTAACACTGGCATCAGAAAAGCAAGCTGGGGAGAGAGGGAATCTAAACACATTTTCTTTTTCTGATGATGATGAAGGAAAATGGCATCAAAGTGTGACTTAGACGCTAACAACCAAACTTGCTCAGGGACTGATGGAAGTGCCATGCTGTGCTAACTTGTGGGTTTTGAACACGGAGGTTATCTTATTGTAGAAAGTTTTCTAGGAGTCTTCAAAGAAAGGACTATGTAAAGACTACCTATGACCTCTGTGCCTTTAAAGACACTTCAGAACGGATGTACTTCAACTACAACACAATTTTGATGTACTTACCTTGATCTACTGATGACAAAAATTGCCATAATTAGGAATCCAAAAAACTACATCAAACCATGTGGGAAATAATATTCAGAGGGGGTAAAATTTGTGCTTTTAGATCAAAGTCCTAGTGTAATACTAGAACCTGTTGATAATATCATAGGACCACATGTGAAAGAAATCAATGTGTGGTTTTTGTTAAAAGGTCTTAGAAAAGTTTAAAAATACCCCAGCTGTGTAAGTCTAGAAAAAACTGGGCATTATTAAGCCTGCCTTTTTGTGATTCGTAATGTCTATGCACATAATTCCAAATCAAACATATTCACATTATTAACTTTTATAAGTTTATTAGTCTCAGTGCTAATGAAACCATTCATCCTTTGCAAATGCACATGGCTCCCTAATGAAACTTCAATAGATGGATCAGCAGTTAAGTGAGTACATCCAAATGTTTATGCCAAATTCTGTTTGCTGCAGTGAACAGGGAGACCAAATCTCTTCCAAGCAGATATCTATACTAACCAACCAACAGACGTAATGATGACACCTATGTAATAAAAAATACCTTTACCTATAAAGAAAACTATACATTATCTAGTGTACTGGTATTTCAGCTATAATTTTCCTTTTGGCTTTTGGTATCAGTCAGAGAAATTCCACTTGAAACAACCAACATAAAAACTAATAAAAATTCTGGCAAAATGAGAGGATAAATCAAACCAAGTATCATAGATGTACTAGGGAAATATTTTTTAACAGGAACTCGACAAAAACTCAGTGATGGACATTCATGTACTCAATTAGCTGAGTTTTGAGATCTAAAGCTTCTGCTGCTCATTATAATCTTAGCACTGTTTTCATCCTTCCATCTCTTTTCTTTGTTTACCAGCTTGCATTTTCCCAGTTCAGTTTTCTAGATGAGTGCATACTTAGATGTTAGAATGGGAAGTAGCTCGTATTCCATATGATGGAATGCCTTTTCCTCTAAGAGCTGGTGGTGTTTTCTTCTGACTCTCAATTCAGAAAGCTATACCAATATGGCATTTCTGAATTTAAGAGTTCTGGCATTACCACTCTTAAGTCTCTAGCACAAACATTTGTGCCTTGACATTGTAATATTTTGGAATTTTTTCCTTAGCATGAAATGCTAAAAAAAAATGTACATGAGTGGGAACTTCAGGATTCATTTTCAGTAATTCAGAGAAAGGAAGTTTTTATTATCATGCCAAGCAAGAGAGAAAAATGCATTTGTTTCTGGACTATAATATTATCTTTTCTTTTCTTTTTTTTTTTTTTCATTATTTTCTACACTGAGGTATAAATACTGTGCCTGTAGCTAAATATGTATCTGCACAAAACAAACAGAAAACATTCTTAAACCAATGAAGTATTTACTTTTTAAGAGACATTTTAATCCTATTAACGGTAAATTATATTACCTATTGTGAAAGCAGACATGAAAGAAATATCTGAAGCATGCAGTTAATTATGATACCAAGTGAAACATAATATTTATGCTCTCCTTATGTAGCTGGAACAATTTTTCTTTCACTAACTGTGAGTCATCCACTGATTGAAGTCTTGAAACTGATGATGAGAGTTGGCTGGCACATCTGCCATAGAGGTTTCATTCTATAGATAATTAATACTAAAAAAAAACCTCTGGGTTTTATTCTTTTATATTCCCAGTTCTCTATTTTTTAAACAAAATCTCCTCCTCCTCCTCCTCCTCCAACATACCTCTCTGTTTAGAGGTTATGTGCTTAAGAATATTAAAAGACATCAAAGTCTCTGATAAAGCTAAGGAATGATTTCACTGAGCAAGGGTCTGAACCACAATTTCAGATCAAAGTTGCATTTCCATGTCAGAACATCAGAAGTCATTGAATCCTGACTTTTTATATGCTCCATTTTAGTGAGTGGGCTCAGGACATAGTCTGTTTAATGATTTGAGTTTGGAGTGTCCCCCTCTCTCCAGAAGGCTAAAAATGTTCAGATAGCCAATTCTTGCTACAATACCCTTCGGTCTTAAGAGGTTGTTTTCTTCCCATTGTCTTGCTTAATTTTTGCAGTTGTTCATGTTAGGTGCTTGCAGTGACTGTTTAATTAACAAACTAATGCAATCACATTTGATTCTTATGGCCTTGAGTCTGTGTCCCAAACCAGCAGTAAAGTTGCATATGGCAGAGAACCTTTATTTGGCAGACTTCTACTGTATTTTTTCCTTGTCTTTTTTTTTTTAATCAGATTTTTATATTTTATTTTCTTATCTATTCATTTGACTTCTATTTTTTCAGTCCTTCTCCTTCCCAAAGGATGCCCTTATTTCACCACTTGCTTCTGAGAATATGTGCTTTGAAAGTCCATTCCTATACACCCATCTGAAAAGTTGCAAGAAATAAGCCAGAAAGGTGTTCTGTGAGGAGTACAGCTGTTCTCCTCCCCCAGGAAAACTAATTCATCCGCTCTTTGGAAAAGACTGTCTTAATTGTTTAGAAACTAAGAGCTATGGATTCTGGGGTTTAACATAAGTGCCCTGCATAGAAATACCACCTACTTTTACAGGTAGGAGGCAATCCCTTGACATTCAGGACTGCAGTTAGGGTTATCATTCCAGCCTTAATAATTTTTAGGAGGCAATCCCTTGACATTCAGGACTGCAGTTAGGGTTATCATTCCAGCCTTAATAATTTTATCTGTTTTATCAGGTGCTTAAGATCCTGTTTTCAGGTCTTCTAAAACCCTGTTTCTTCCTCTCCTTCTGTAGAGCCAGCTTAAAAAACTATTTCACGTTGTGACTGATCCACTTATAATCTGGAGTTTCTTGCCATGCAAGTACTTCTGTTCAATTATTTTTAAAAATCACTTTCTGCAGCAACCTATGGCTCTCACTTCAGCTCAGGGGAACTTCCCTTTCTCTCTTTATGGTATGTGCCCCAACCCTGCCGCCAAATATTAATCTAGAGGTGCATTTCAATGCTATGGAAGTGATGGAGGGATAGAGCATGGTGTGGGAACATTCTTTCATTGCCTTTGGACTGATGGGCACAGCACAAAATGTGGCCCATAGTGGAGGCCAGCCCCAGCATTTCTTCCTTCCTTCACATATCAATAACCAGCCAGTTATTGTCCGATTACCTTATTCATGGTTACATATGTAATGGCCCAACCCCCATGGAAAAAAGAGCCCGCTGCTAAAATGAAATAAATTTCAAAAGATATTATAAGAAAATCTGAATGTATAATATCTCAAACACATTTCCAATTTTCCTAATGCATGACTCCACTCACCTTACCTAAGTATTCACTGATAATTTTCCTCCATCATTCTCAACTCTGTAAGCTTTTAGGGACAGTTGTCATAAATCAGCATTTCATTGTTTCTGGCTATCACCTCTTTACAATAAAAAAGATGTTATCAGTTTAAAAGTAAGAAATGCAGTATGGTCTGAAAGCACAATTATAGAGAATACTATCAAACTACAATATAGGGCCCATGCAAATCCACTGCTGTTATCTATTTCATAGATTGCAAAAAGCTAGCAGTAGTAAATGTGCAGCAGTATAAAAAGGCTGTGATAATACAGAAAATAAAAGCTTCTCTAATCCTTATTAGCAATTTGCACTAAACAATGGGAACAAACTCCCTGTTAAAATTTTGTTCCAGGAATTTACAATAATCTCTTTTTCTTTCTGCTAGTTTGAGTTCTGTTGCTGTCTCAGTTCAGTTTGCTAGCGGAGGTGACAAACGTCAGCAGGTACATACAGGTATACTAAAGGCATATGACAGATATGAAGGACACCTGCACACTGCAAAACCCATTCAACTTTCACGTTTTGTGATTTCCTTAGAACAAAATCTGTAAAATCAGGTTTTATCTAAATAGCATCTTCAAGAAGTAATTTTTTGCTATACTTCTCAACTCATTTAATAGATCTCTTTGCAAAGTGGCAAGGAATTCGGTCTATATTTAGCTGTTGTGAATAGCATGACTTCAGTACTGAAATTCACATCTCATGACCCTGCAAGCACCTGTGGAAGAATGACACTCCAGCCACAGGTCTTTCACTGAAAATGGGCATTTTGCAAATAGGAGCCAAAATGGTCTCCTGACTGCATTGTCTCCTAGCAGCCTTCCACACAGCTGTGGTTATCATATTCACAGAAGTTTGTGTGCTGCTTCTGCTGGAGTGAGCCCCACTCTCTGTCCAGGAAGCTTGCATCCCAATCAGTCCAAGATATGCCTGCAGAAGGGTACTTTTGCAAAAGCCTGTGCAAAACCGAAGGTGTGAAGGCAGAGCTAGAAGCATAGACAGATTGGCCCACACAGCCTGACCTGTCTCCTCCTGAACATCTATTGAAACTGATTGATCTAATGCCTTGCATCTGCCAAACTGTCATTCAAGCCAGAGGGGATTTGGATGAAGACAGGAGAAGCATTGTAAAAATGAGTTTGCACGTTAGTTTACTGAGTATGCTTTGAACTCCTAGGGACAGCAAAATTAGCTTATTGGAAAGACTATGCCCGCAGTGAAATGGCTTCACTAGATGGGGGAACAAGAAGGGAAGGGGGGAAGTGCTATTTGAGGAGTTAGTACATTTCTTCCCTTGATTTGTGCCTGAAAGAAAAAAATAACCCAGCTGTCTGCTGCATTGTGTGAACATATACATGCATTTAAATTACTTATATCATTACTTACAGATGTAATTGTGAAATATGTTCTTTTGCATTCAAAATTAGGGGCAGAACAGATGGTGAAAACTCAATTTAAGGCAATATGTCCATTAAAATAACCCATACTGTTTATGCGTTATAACAATAGCAGTCTTCAGCATAGTTGAGATTTTTAGCGGTGCTAGATTATGATAGAAATACAAATAGACTGTAAGACAAAATTCACTATGACTGAAAATTCACCCTGAAAAAATGTTGCTAATTTGTCTTTGGTGAGTGTCAACAGATGAACTCACCTCTGCATCCTCCTGCCTTTGCATTATTGATAGTTTTGTACCAAAATGTGAACAGTAAACTTCCTGGAGTCCATGGGCTAGAAAAACCTTTTCCATATTTAATTCCCAGGGACCCACAAAAGTTGCAAATTCCTCTGCTGGGACCATTTTTTCCTAAAAGAGTGTATATATTATAAGCATATATATTTGTTTCATAAATATATATATATATATACACACACACATTCTTGCTACTGACAGGGCAGCTTCTTTGTAGGAAAAGGAAAATGAATGTGTCTAGCTAGACTGGCATATACAATGGCTGTATTCCCAATTATTCTTTCAGATTTCTATTAGATGAATCTGAATTCACTAACACTGAAGTTTTGATCAATGTTTTGAATTCTCAGGAATTCTAAGGAAAATTTCTAAAACATCTGTTGAATTGTTGGTATTAATTTTTAAAGCGCTGTGCCAATGCAATTTCATGAAGGAGAGGCAGCTAACCTACAGTATGCCCTACCCTGGGAAGGGTTACCATTTTGAAGGAGTTGAACCCCGTTTTGAAGGAGCTGAACCCCATTGCAGCAAGCTCATTTTTTAATGAAAGGGCAGCTAGCCTGGGGATGTCAGCACAGGAGCAGGAGAGCCCTGCTCTGAATAAGGAGGGAGACAGTGTAGGCATCAGGCTTTGCCTGCAAGGCAGGTTCCCAAACACTGGAAGGAGAAAGGGCCCACTCAGCCCCCTGCCAAGGCACTGGCAAATGCCTAATACGCATCCAAGGGGGCTGTGTACCCTTTTTGTTATATACAAGTTGCACCCTGAACTGTGCAATGCTCAGCCCAACTCCTTTGGAGACGGACTTAGGAGCTGCTGGATCTGCCTCCCACATGGATGCCAGCAGAGCACCCTGGGCACCCAGGCATCTTCCTGGAGGTGTGGTCCAGAAAGGCCCTATGCTAGGACTTTAGGTTTCTTACCCTCCTGAACATGAAGAAAAGCTTGCAAATAAGAGCCAGGTGCTTCCCAAAGGCTCAAAAAGCAGAAAGCCGTTAAGCCTATCATTATGTTTTCTAAATAATCTCACATAACCTGTAGCCCAGCTCACTCTGATAACACTGAGTATTGCAATCATTTTTTTGGTCTTGAGTAATTTTTCTAAAGCCAGTCAAATTACAATTAAAAAAAGAAAAGTGCATCGCATTTTGGACTGAATCACCTGTAAGTAAGGCACCAAAAAAATACTCCATGCCCTTCATTTTCTTGTGATCCAGCACAATAAAAACAGAATAACATTATAATAGCCATGAGTCTTATGTTTTGCCATAAAATCTGGCACACCCTACATCACTTTGGATAAGCAATTTCCATTCTGCTTTGTTCACTTGCACATGGTAAAGTAGTTAACAGGAACATTTATTCTTTTCCCTTATTCCATCAGTCCTGACATTTCAAGCAATAATTCCCAGTACATTGAATATACATGTTTTCAGTTCATTCATGCAAAAAAGTGACACTTAACTTTTAAAGAAATAATGATGGTTTGTGAGAAGTTTAAAGAAAGACTAGATTTGATTTCTGCATTTGTACAGCACTGAATGCAGTGAGAATCACACCCCTAACATGTTACATTAAGCAAGGATTAGAATGGTATGTCTTCATGTCACATACATGTAAAGGAGAATTTACTCCAAGCAAGACAGATGTCGGAGCTTTTAAGCAATAAGCTCACTATCGTATCTACTGTAATTTACTAAAATGCACTTATCAGTGGGCCATTGTGCCTTTAAATCCTGCTCTTAAATGCCCTACTTTTTAATGGGTGTTTCCCTCATGGGCTGCTAGAACAGTTGAGAGTTGGAAGATTTGAATGGAAGACTTAACAAACTTGATTTGGTTTCTTGTATTCATTTAAACATACAAGAGATGTTAAGGAGTATAAGGTTATCATTAGTAGATTTAATCTGAAAACAAGAATATGCATTAAACCTGAGGGAAACAGTTTTAAATGTGCTCCAATGGGGTGGGGGGGGTGGGGGTGGGGAAGTGGGAAGAACGCCAAGTTCAAAAGTGAAGTTGAACTGTATGTTTGAAAGTTGATGAACTTTACTGAGAGGACCAAAGTGCTTTCAGGATGCATGAGGTACTTGTATCACACATTTGATTGCGCAATGTAAGTCTGCCATTGCATCATTTTTAAGGGCTGAGGAGAAGGTTTTTCTAGGCATCGATTCAAAGCTTAACTTCTTCACTTTGTTTAGTCTTGTTTTCCTGTTAAAGTATCTGAGATAGGTTCAGATTTTAATATTATCTGGCTATAGTACAAGCAGTCAATGTACCATCATCAACCCTTTCTTTCTCTTCCTCCTTTGCAGCAGCACATAGTTTTTGTGGATTTGGACCCTTTCTACAAAATGTCTCAAGTTGTTATAGAAGAAGGGAAAGGATAATTTATAACTTCTGGACTTAATGTCTATCATAGCACCAGATTTAACTACCTTTGTGGTCTCTTCAGCCCTCTGTTCAACTGCTTTATTGCCAAGGTCTCACCGACTTTGCAGTGAAGTTGATCTTGAGGTTTGATGGGAGACCACTTCAGTGCAGCTTCCCCTGTTTCCCTCTCCTTCAAGAACAAAGAGTCCTGCTTTATGATCTATGCTTTTAAGGTTGTGTCTCTACTTCCTTAACCTTCTAGATCAAAATGACACTCAGAGGAAAGTATTTGACTTCTCTGAATTCTCTACTTCTCCTAATTACTTTTTAAGAAACGGCATTATTAATCATGTTTCTAAAGCAGCCAGTAACTCTTCTGAAATAGATTTAATTACTAAGCGGTCCAAACAGTGCAGAACGGTCTCCACCTGTCAAGTTGGACAAGAGAAATCAAATGCTTTATAGCAGCAGCAGAATCCTCCATTGATCTTAGAAGAGCTGTTAATAAAGCTAGGATCAGCAAGAAGATTCATTAATTCAAGAAAGAGTTAACATGGTGTAAATGGGAAGTGTCACTAGTAGTAATGAAACGGTCAGCATTTGGCTTACAAATACCAGTTTTCCAGATACAAAAGGTGTCCAACACCCTTTAAAAAATTGTTTAAAATGCCATGCTGTTTACCATGTTAAAATCCATCATTAAGAAATGAGAAAAGCAAAACCAATGGAGAACTTCTGCAAGCTGTGGATGCACTTGTTTATTGGGTGACTCCTGATAATCAGACAAGTATGTGCATCCATATGCTACTGTTATATAGCGGTTAACTTTCAGTAACACTTTTTTGTTAACTGGGAATAGCAACCTTTAATTAGGATTTGGGGTTTGGTTCTGAAATTGCCATACACCTGCTTATTCAAAACAGATGTTTTATCTGCAGTGCAGTTTTACTCATAATATGTTATGACGGCAATAGCAGGTTGCTAACAAAATACAAAGGAAAGGCAATATCTACTCACTGTGTTCTCTTATATGAGGTTAATAAAGTTGACTGATTAGGAATATCGGTTTGCTTTTACCAACATCTGACTATGTTAGCATGCCACATTATAGTCTATGTGAATGTATCCTTCAATGCTCTGTCATTGAGACTCTAATTCAGTTTTAGTCAGAAAACAATTATAAAATGACTTGGCCTTTATGTTGCACTTCATTTTGTAGTGCTTCATGCATCATCAGCTCTACGTGCATGACATGTCTCCGTCCCCATTTTACAGATAAAAGAAGTTGAAGTACTGTCCAGCACTGGAGCAATGCACTAATGTGGCCAACCTCAAGACAATAGCATTGCAAACACAACAGATATAGTGGGGTTCCCAAAGCCTTACCACCAAAGTGGTTCCTTTCCTGGGTACACTCAGTAAATCTTACAGCTAGAGGACGGGAGAGAAATGCCTGGAAATGTTAAAGGAAAGTGTTCTGGGCTCAGACTGGGACATGGGAGGGAAGGTTTCCAGAATCACTTACTCTGGCTTGTAACCAGCTTAGAAGGTAGAAAATGCTTCTGGTGCACAAAGGATGACTCATTTCCCTCCAGACTTTAACTAGAATTTGCTTATAATATCCTACGTAAGTTGAGGGTACCAGTTGGTCGTTGAGTGGTCAGAAGCCTGAAGCTGTCCTCATGTCACAAGCCAATTTTGCCATGTTTATTCCAAAGTGTGTACTGAGAGGGTTGTCCTGCCACCATGGCCAGCCACCTATGCAATTTGTGTCCTTCTTTGTCAGGAAGATGGAAGAAGGAGGGATGTCAGTAGAAGGGAGGAGAACAGAGCTGAGGTACCTGGAGCAAGCACTGATGGTGGTGCAATACCCAGGACTGAAGCTTTACAAACCAGACATCAGCATGCCTCTCTTTGTTTCAGCCTTACAGTAGTTAAGCGGGTCGTTGTCATGCCTTTTCTGTCAAGAATGTAAAATTGTCATATTGAAGGCTAATGTAACGTGTCAATTTATTTTATAAAGGTACCGTGTAGGTTTCTAATGTGATATAGATGTTAAGTAATACGACAAGAAAGGCATTGCTATAACACAAAGATACAAATTTTCTGCCATATTAGCACTTTCTACATTACAATAAAAAAGCATATTGCAGTTCAGAAGCATGTATCAAATCTGAAAACCTTGAGCTTTGGCTACATCCAGTTTGCAAAATTTGTTTCAATCTGATCTTCTTCTGTATTATATTTGCTGCCATCCAGAACAATATTTTGGCACTCTCTGACTGGTCTGTTGCCTTTGATGGCATGGCTGTTTCATTTCCAAGAAGTCTACAATGAGCAAACTACTTTTGTTACCATGTCTTAAACTGTTTTCAGCCTAAAATATTATAGTAACTATAGCCAAATTAGTACAATGCTCTGGTTTACTTGCTTGCTTTTTATCACTTTTCCTTTGTACAGAATGTTTCTTATAATATCAGACTGTGAGAAGATACAGACTGTAAAATTATTATATATTGACTCCTTCTCTGGATAGTAGTTTCTTTTTGGAAGAAGTTTTATGTGATCTGACATGCAGCAAAGCCATCTTCTAGGCTCCAGTTTATTGATAGGCCACAAGTACATGTGGATCCACTTTGACTTTTGGACATAGAGATGTAGAAGGCAAAGCACCTGTTTAAGTAATTTGCTGAATCAGGGCCACAGTGAACTGAAACATCAAAAAATTATGTAAATACAGGTTTATAGCTTAGCAGAATGAACACGCTGAATGCATAACTGAACAAAGAATTTATTGAGTGAATCTCGTCTCTCTTTGTGTCTGCTTTTGGAAAAGCTGTGACCACATCCTGCTTCTTTTATATTTATTTGTTATTTGAATATAGTCAACGACTACCTTTAGCAGATTTCTTTTTATTCTCCAGTTTGATTGTTTAACATTAGAGATTTATTGCTTGATGGGATACCTATTGAAAGGACTGGAAAGATTCCCGTTGGCTTCAAAGGACAATGAATTGTGCCCAGAGCTCTGGTACAGCAAAGCATTTAGACACGTGTTTAAACATTGATGCTTTCAATGGGAGTTGAGCACATGTTTAAGATAAAGCATGTGCTTTGGGCTTTGTTGCATAGGGAAGCACTTCAGCACATTCTTAAATGCTTTGCAGAACTGGCACTACAACAACCTCTGCTGCTAGTTACATTTTTTATTTTTATGGAACAAAAAAATAAAAGCACCAGAAGTTACTCTTACTTTACAATAAAAATATATCTAGTTTTGAATGGGCAGATTCTCCTCCTCTTTGTTTATAAGAAAGTTTATATACACTATGATCTGTTTTTGAAGAACAGAATTTAACCCTGTCTTAACAGGAGATGAATGGGTTTTTTTCCATCCTTTTTCAGCAGTTTAAGTTTGGCACTTGTTTAAGACGTTATTAATGTGCAAATTCAAGAGAATCTAGGGCCCTCAGTAGTTCTCTTATTATGAAATGCCCTTTTTAGCATGTAACAACTTCTACCTCCTATTCACCATCCACTTTTAGTGGTCACCCTGTTATCACTTAAAATACTTTCCAGGGAGTCAAGAAAGAATAAGAATGTTCAAAGAAATGTCTTCTTCTCAAACCGTGTGCATTTTCATTAAGATTTCCTTAGCTCCCCACTCCTACATGTCTTTCCCCATGAAAGTGAGAGGAATGTGCCTCTGCCAACTATTTGTCCTTCATTAGAACTAAATATAAACTTAAAGGGACATTCAGGAAATGCAAGATGCTAAGGCTTAAAAATTTGCTTCTTTTTTCCCCTTGAAGACCTGAGCCTTTACCACACGAGATGAATGCCATTATACATCAGCAAACTCACTGGCAGACAGGAGCTACACAAAGTGCCAGTGAGTCCAAGGTTCAAGAAGCTCATGGATTTTAGCAAGTGAAGGACACAGAGAGAAAGCTTCCCGTAGAAAAAGGGGGTGATCTTGTTCCCTGCTCACAAAATATCTGACAGAAATCCTGTGGAGTTTCAGAAGAGCAAACCTGCACTGTTCATGGATGAGTTTGTCTTTGAGCTTCAATGAAGTGAATATATCAAACCAGTTTCAAACGATCTCAGGCGCTTGCAACAGTTTTGACTATGCTTACACTGCAAATAAGATAAGAATGTTATTAACCAACCTTACAAGGCATTTACTTTTTAACCCAAACATGTGGTGCAATTTCTATTGACGTACCCAGCTTAGCCGTGATAGCTGTGCAGCCTGATGGAGTTAGACCCCCAGCTTGCCCAGCACCCTGGCTAAACACTCTGGCATGGTCCAAGCTGAGCACCTGCTATGCTCCTGTCAGTAGCACAGCTAACTGGTTTAAAAGCTGGCTTGGATATAATTACCCCAAATACAGCTACAGATCTGGATGGCAGAAAGGTATAACCTTGAGAACACCCACGCACAGAGTTACACTACTTTAATGACACTGATAATAAACCACTTTAAGTTTCATCAGCCTTAAAATCTAAAAAAGATAAAGAGCTACTGTTAGTCCAAAGCCAAATATATGAAGATAAGATTCACAAAAATGCAAGAGACTAAGAAAGACAGGGCACTACACAGGTTGGCTCAGGTTTTCAGCTACTTTCAGCTTTGACTTTGTGGGATGTTTCTTCAAAACATTACCTTTTTTAAAAATATACTGGTTTCTTTGATTACTGTTCCTCCCCAAAACTTCAGGGCTTGTTGTTGTTTCATCAACAAAATGGAAAGAGAGCACCAATTGTACCAAATTAAACATTATGAATAAGCAAAACCTTTTTTTCTCATAGATAACTAATAAGGAGAAGTTATGAAAATGTGATTTTATTCAAATTGTCTTTTATTTTACCACCTTTAAGTTTTTCTCTGTCTCAGATGGCCTAAAACATTTTGCCTAGAAAACTAAATAACATTTCCCCAAGAAACCTTACCTGACCCAAATTAAAGCTTTCCCAGCTAACAAGGAGCCCACTGCTGGAGAGCTGGCTATGTCGCCCTCATATCCTGACAGTATTTGCGGAGCTGGCCACATCTTCCGGATGTCCTGACAGCATTTATATTCAGATTTACAGCACATGGGTTTTGACCTCTACATTCTGTAGTGCAGTGAACATGAGCTTATGTCATCTCCTGAATCTCTGGCTACTTTCTGAACAGCTTGAACAGCCTTTGAAACCATCACTGGTAAGGTTTCCTGGGATGCTTTTTCTGCTTCTGTGTTGAAAGTGTAACTGGCTTAGACTTGCGACAGAAGACACTCTCAGTAGAAATATTTCAAAGACAAAATAAATAAAAAAGAAAAAGTGGAAAGGAGTCAAACAGGCAATTATTTGTAATTGAAAAAAACTATTGATTTTCCTTTTGATACATAGTCTAAATTATCCCTCAAGAAAAGTAGTAATGCATCTTTAAACAGATTTATTGGTCCTAGCTGTAAAAAAGTAGCTTATTTAACTTCAGTGCCATCACATTTTTCTGTTTTCATTTGATGCAGAGATAGAATGTAAATGCAGACACTGGAGAGGAGGCTTGATTCGGGTATCAGAAAGATTCCAGTTCCTGGAAGGCTCTAGGACTCTTTCATAGCTTTCATTTTTTCTCTCCCTTTCCAGTTTGCAGGTCCCCAGCTGCCCACCCCTCCTGTCTGTGTGTCTAAGGAGCAGCCTGCTGCACCCCACACCTCCAAGCTCAACCCTCAACAGGAGGCAACATTTGTGCCTGCACAGGGATCTAACACAAGAGCTATGAACTGTTTTCTGCTCAAAATTGTCTCATGTATACTGAGATCTGAAGGCAAAAAAAGTCCTTCAAATCAAATCTGAGATTACAGTATTACCATAAAATAATAATGTATTGTCAGGACTTCATACCAGTGATACTGTTCTACCAACCTGGTGCTTCTGTAGGTTTGTTTTTCTTCTGGCACTCCTAATAGTTCTGTAAAGGTAGTCCATAAACCAATGCTATGTAAAAGGAAAGTTAAAGGCAGAATTACAGCGTGTTACAGTATGAAAAAAAAAATGCAAAGGGGCTATGATTTTCCAAAGTATAACCATGTGTCTGGCTGGCTAGCTGAATGGATGGATGGCAAAAGAAAAACTCTGCATAGTTCCATGCCGGTGAAATTTACAGAGACTGTTTCTGTGCATTTGAGCCTCAAGTTCAGATTCGCCGGTATTTGCTAAGCTGCAAGTCACATCAGAATTTTACCCGTAGAAGGACATTTCATCATGTTTCTGCGTTCCCAGTACTGTATCCTTCTCCCACTCTTTCCTGACTCTGTTCTCTGAAGTCTAATGATACAGATACATTTACTCTTCAAGCAGTCTTTGGTGGGAATACTAACTTGTGTGTCTTTCTTCTATTGAGGACACGTATGCATAAACTCTGTGGGACCCTGATACTTCCAAAACATCAATCTCAGTTTTATTGAGGATGGGCAGTGCATTCAGGAGTTTTTAGGGGAGATCTGGTAGACACTCAACCCAGTCACAGTGATCTGGTCTCTTTTTCTCAGGAAAATCAGTAAAAAAACTAGTCTGCTTCTCTGGAAATGCTGTCTCTTGTACATATATGCTATGGTGCTATGGAAAGGCTTAATACAACTATTATGACTTTTACCAGTCTCTTGCAAGAGGAGAAGCAAACATGCATGTACATAATTCTCTTTGAAATAATGCCTTTGTACTAGGGTGGCAGTTGGGTAAGAAGAAATGTGATAAACACAGATGAGGTCACAAATACTTGTTCTGGGAGATTAAAAGCATATCACAAAGCAATATTGCTGATATCCCAGTGATATTCTTGTGGGATATAATAAAATGTACAAAACACAATGGCAACAAGGGACTTAAAAAGTTTGAAGACTGTATAACCAAATGCTGGTTCCAGCCAGTCAATGTGATGATAATGTGTAAACACATATACATGCATACATGCATGGATGATCAGTATGATGTGCTATTATGTGTCAGTTATTGCACTGGGAGCCTTGGATGAGGCGGAATACACAAGTGCCAGTATTGGAGCAGAGAAGATGGGAGGAAGACTATGTATTTGTTATTGTAAGGGTCCATGACAACATCACTGTGTAAAACACAGGATGAAATAACAAATCCATGCTCTTTTTCTCTCTTGTACTCAAGGACCTGCATGTACACTTGTATTCTCTCAACATTTGCAGAGGGCAGAGCGTATGGCAGGACAGTTGTGTGTAGAAGGCTATAGACAATAAGGACTTTTTGTTCCAAAAATTGAAAGACATAGTTGAATGATCTGGCCCATTGTTTTCTCCCCATTTGGTGAGAGAAATATCAAGCAGAGGATATAATACAGTTTATAAGGATTTGGGTTTTTTTCTCCTGCACAAAAAGGATCCTTCTTGCTGAAGAATACTAATAGGAATCACACATCACCTCACCCCCAAGAAGAAGCAAGAGAGAGTTAGGCAAAAAGTGCCTGCAGTTTCCCTTTTGGCCTCATGTAGACTGTATATTTGTGTCCTGTCCATGCCTGGATTTCAGAAAAGGTCACAATTCACCCTTTGTTTCACTTTTCCAAGGTATATCAAGCAGCCCTCAGTCACCAAGGAGGGTCTGACCCAGATTTCCTCTTTTTTTCCTTAGTTCTTTGTCTGTACCTTTTGAGCATTTACTCCCCAGGCCAACTTTCTGAGCCTCACCATCTCCCTCTCATGTGCCAAAAAAATCTTATTGCTTTCAGGTCTTTTCCTCCTTTTGATCTTTCCTTCTCTATGGACATATTGCCCTTCTCCTTCTTTTCTCCCAGATCCCTATTTCTCCTTTCCTGTAGATCCTCCAGGTTGATTTCTCCCCTATTCACATCCTCCTAATCCCTCAGGTTTTCCCTTTATAGACTCAAGACACAACTCTCTATTACAAAGCCTTCCATAAGTAAGAGTGGGGGAGGGAACGGGGAGGTCTGCAGTTTTTCCAAATGTTGTGTTGTTGTGAATACTCCCCTTATTGTGCCTGTCTAAAATTTAGTTTATACAGGTGGCAGAATGAAATGTGCCATCTCATAATTAGTCCCACATGCGCTGCAGGCAATTTATCATCAAAACAATCAGCAGTCACCATTTGATTCAGTGAATACCAGAGATTATCAGAAAAATGAGCTAAGGGAAAGGAGGAGAGTAGGATAGAGCACTTTGGCTTTTGTAAATTCTTTTTTTTTTCTTTTTTTTTTTCTCCTGAAAAATACCATTTTCCTGAAAAGTAGTGACCAGCCCAAATGACTCCATAATAAGTAGATTCACAGGAAAGCTGTTGTCTTTGCCTTTACAACCTTTCTTTACCTCTGAATTTGTTGTTTTGGACTTCCTTGTATACTTAATAAACTGCTTCAATAACAGCAATCAGCACAAACATGCTATTTCACTGGTGAGGAGGGTGTTTTCATTCTTAGCTGAATGCTGCTCCTTTTAGTGATGTCAAGGCAAATCGTTATGCCTCTTTTGTGCAAGAAGATGTGCACAGCAAACTCTGGATGCTCGTTCATGCATATACACATATACACATTCAAGCACATGCACTCTCACATATATGCACATACATGTGTGTAGCCAGAGGCCTCAAATACCCCAGGCTAAAAGAGAGGTGGAGACAATTCCCCATATGATAGCTAATGATGATTACAGTATTATTTATTGCCAGTCTTCACTGCATCACTGATCCTTTTGATGGAGAAATCCAGCAATTAATGGAAAAACAGGATGCCACCAAGATCTGAGGAAGTGCTGAAATCCAAGCGTCAGTGTAATCAGGGTGCAGAGGAGAAACGCGTGTGCAGGGAGAAACAGCAGTTGCCCCACTGTCCTGCATGAGAACGTATCTGTCTCCACCCTACATTTAGTAAGTGTGGAGATATAGTATCGTCCTGCAAGGCTATGCAAGAGTGCTCAGTGACATGGGGCTCGCTTGCCCCATATCATGAAACCATGCTCTAGACTAGAGGGCGAAGCCTCAGCATGGTGTCCAGCAGGCAGAAGCACATAAGGATCCCTGATGTTTAATTGAACTTCTTGCTACGCACCAGTTGCAGAAATGAAATAATGTGGAAACCCAGAAACATTTCTCTTACAGTCTCCCAAGGACTGTCCAGTGTTTCCCCTTCTGTGCTTCGATAGCCGCAACTCTGTCCTACCCCACCCCCTTGCACCAAGACACTGCTGAAAAACCTCACACACCAGCCTTTAAATTTTTTCCACCATATGTTACAAACTGATCATTACAGTCCATGAGTCAAACCCAGTTTACTTTTTAAACAAATGATGTGTCAATAAGAAGAATGGACTAGTGTTAACTTCTATTACCATAGACATGCCTGGAGATGAAGAGCATTTGATCTATTACTACTTCTGCAGGGCAACTTTATTTCACCAGAAAGGCTTGTATTGCTGTGTTCTCTATATCCTCCGTTTTCATGCTATCAATGTTCTTCTTGTTTTAGGGCTCTTCAGTTAAATTAATATAGTGATCAAAAGCAGAGGACTGAGTTCAAGCTGGGCTTAGATAGTAAATCTAGAGCTGTTTGGAAGAGAAATTACACAGCTAGAATGCATCCTTTGAGGTGAAATTTGAAAACAGGTAGATAGGTGATGGTCATGTTATTTTAGCCATGGTATAGCATGACCTAAATGATCATTTTAAAATAGTGCAATGTTTTATTACTGCATTGTTGAGCATCAGCTCTGTTATACACTCACTAGAAGCCAATATGCCCTCCATGTTCTGCTAATTAACAGAAAGTGCCAAATGCAAAAAAACACTTTCACATATCCCACTCTGGACATGGAAAGTTATCTGTGTCAGTCCCAGTTTGCACTCCTCATATGAAGTTCTTGCATGCACCTGAGCACAGGACATGGCAAACACAAAATCACACAAAAGGTGAATGCAAAATATCTTCACTCATTTCCATTTCATTAAAACACCTCCTTCAGAGTCAACATGAAAATGGCAGTCCTTCCTTACCTCTTAGCTGAAACACAGCAATGCTCATTGGCTGTATGTATGCGTGAATGCCAATACATTTCACCTCAGCTTAGCACAAAGTACCATTACCAATAATTAAAAGTATACCCCAATCGGACAAGACAAATAGCAGTCCTTTTCAGCTGTTTTAAGATCGGTATTTTCCTCTGTTCCCTTAAGCCCTGACATTTCCTCTGGAAACAAACAGGGCACTCAGCAACGCACAAGCCCACGCTGCCATCGAGGGGGATGGCAGAGTCAGCGTGTCCATGCTGCAAAGGAAGAAGAGCCGATCACTGATCATCATCGCCCTTCCCGGCCCTCACCCCTCTCTCTTCAGTTCTTCCAAGTAGTCCCACTAGTGGGGACAGCAGGGGGACTTAAGCAACATCCATCCAACTTGTCCCCTTCTGAAGTGAGGCTAGACAGCCTTGCTTATGGGCACAGGTAGGCTCTTGCTCATAAGGCACAGAGATTGCTGGCTCACACAGAGGTTTCTTACCGTACCACGTGGCACACGAATGGACATTTGCAGCTCCTAGGTTAGGGTGGGTGCCCAAGGAAGGTCTCAAGTCCACTGTAATGGGCCCTGTTGTAGCCAAGCAGTAATAAACTGGAAGGCATTTGACAAAAGTCTCATTTTCAGCACCTTGTAACCTCTATACAGCAAGCTGTGCCAATAAAGGCATAAGAAAAGGAATAACTGTAGAAGTGGGTGGCTCCCCTGCTGTTTTCACACCAGCACTAGTGGGCTGCTAACATTGGAAGCAACAGTACTTCACCAGTGTCATCACTTAACAATATAATATGACAGCATCTATAGAACCAATTAACATAAAGCATAATACCCACTTTGCAACATTAGTGTTGAAAACTTTCATCTTCAAGTAGCGGTGTGGGGACACAATATATTATGAGTTGTAATGATTTGCTCAAGTGCTCTCACATGACATCGTATGTTTGCACAGTATGGGCATGTGAAACTGTACATACACATGTATTTTAATAATGTACATAATATTCTAGCTATGCAACTAGTTTCATGCATTCTCCTAACAATAACGTGCCAAATTTTCTGTGATATTTTCTTAGATTTAGAGAAAAGACAAATTTCCAGGAGCTACCACATGGGGCGGGGTGGCAATAAAGGGGTGGGTGTGTGTGTGTATTCATTTTGATTTCAGAGCACATCAGTATGTCTTTCTGTGCCCAAAGGGTCACCATGCATAGAGTCACATAAATAGAGACTGCTTAAAAAAATAACTCGAGGTCACTCAGAGTCAGACCCCTAGGTTTGAATTACAGATAAACACATTTCAAAGTGCAAACTTTGGAAATAAGGTACAGGAGAGAACAACCTTGCATAGCACTTCCATCAACTTTGATAGAGCAGTTTCAGTTTCCAGTGCAATAATTCAAAGGTCTTGTGGCTTTCTGACAATACTGAGCTTCTTCCCTCCTCCTCATTCTCTGTCCTTCCCTCTAGTGCTCTGTGCACATTCTGAATGTTACCTGTTTGAAACCTGAATGCTTTATCGCATCCAAGTGTATTTTTGAGAGCTCTTCCAAACTTTTCACTTTAGGCAGCATTCTCCTGAACAAGAGATCTGTGTGGAGTTGAGATGGCAAGCACATTTGGAGACGGAAGACAAAGTACAAATAAAGGAAAAGTACTGTGCAGTGCACAAAGGTAATCCTTCCCCTGGCCTAAGGGAAAAGCCTATAAATACTCTAGACTCCACAGCATGTGAGGATGGGCAAAGTCCCCTGTTCCTTCACTAGCAACTATGAGAGGGAAAACCTGAGAAAGATCTTAAGAATGGTACACTGGTCACTCTCCTCTTCCCCAAGCTGCAACCCTATTTCCCAGTGCCTAGGGAAGCAGAAAGCTTATCACAGGCCTTGCTTGCCACCATATGGTATTATATCTCTGCACTCACCCTTTCAATCACATTAATGCCAATAATGCAACAATCTTTTTCTTTTATAAAGGTCTTAACCTGGCTTGTGCATTAATTTAGTTTGCCAAGTTATTTATGCACCTATAAAAATGCAGACTAGGCATCTCTACAAGCACAGACAAATCCCATTTATGCTGATCTGAAATAATTCTGAGCTCACAGCTACAGGTCCTTGATAGTGTTGGTCCATTACTGCATGTTTTCTAGGGGCCAGAGGTGAACGAGCTGATTGCAAGAGGCACCTGCCTGCATCTTCCACCTTAACCTGAAGTCCATTATTTCCCATTGAAAAGCCTCACTCCTCCCTTGCTGCTTCCAGCCAATCTCCTAGTATTTCCAGACTGATGAAAACAAGCAATGCTGACATATGTCCAAACACTGCTGCTGTGATATTTCCAACCCATTTCAGCTACAATTTGAGCAAACACTGGGAATCTGTAGTACTGCTCAAAAATGAGACTGTGTTCACAAGCTTTCTTTGGACAGTTTGGTGAAACCTGCTTTGAAAACACTGGCAGTTTTGTCCAAGTGAAGCCTGGAGGATTAGACTGTATGTGGTACTCCAATAATAACACCAAAGTAAGGAGTCTTATTAAGGACCAGTTTAATTTTTGAATGTATCATATAACACACTGCAAAAGTAGCACGAGGTCAAGGAAAACATCCATTATTTAATTTGACTTGGAGCCAAAGTGGTGGTGATGTTGAAGACCGCACTTCCCACCCTGAATGGAACTTCCTTTATTCAGTCCTTCCAATTTCGTCAAAACTTTCCACTCTCTCTACCTTCATCTGTCTCTTTCTTAGCAAATACATTACAATCTTAGAAGGTCCTCCCCTCTCTCTTTCTTTCTTTCTTTCTTTGCCAGGCACTCAACCCCTTTACAAGCCACATTTTGTTTCCATTTCTGCCCTCAGCTGCAACTCAGTATCTCCAGGAAAGCCAAAGTAGCAGCAATAACGCCAGAATCTCTTCTTAGAAATCAGTGTCATTGTTAGCTGAATTCTTCTTTCCAGATAACATTGCCCGTCCTTTCTTGTGCAACAGGATGGTGATTTCAGATTAAAGTTACCATGACAGCATTATGGCAGACATATTTGTTTGGTACATGGGTTAAAACAGTTCCTCAGCACTGTATGCTAATTAACATTACTACCCACAGACTCAAAAAAATCACTTTTTCAGTCATTAAAAAGGTATATGTGAATGCAAGATTTGCTAAGCCTGAGCAGATGTGATCAATAATTTACATATTACTGGATAACAAGTAAAGAAAACAAAAATAACAACTTCAGTTTCAGACTATATGTAGCTGTCCTGTGAAAGTAAATACATTAAAACGTTCCTGCTATATTTTATGGCTCTGTATAAATATCAAAATAGGTTTATAAGTTGAAAATTCTAAAATCACCACTTACAGCACTTCAGTTTATGCAGCTAAATCTCCCAGCTAACAGCATTCTGCAGGCAGTTGCTCTCCGGCTCGGGAGGCAAACCACACATCTGGTTTTCCAATACCCACAGTAAAAAAATCAGTCAGGAAATGCAGTCCTGCCAAAACACGTTCAGAGGGAGTGGGGGTAAGGGGAGTCTTCACAGGCACTAGGTGCAACACAGCCTCTGTTGGGTAGAATAGGAGGGACCCGGATAAAGAAAATCACTACGTCTGGGAATCATGACATTGGTGTCATTCTTCTTCCCTTGGCAGTCTGGGCTTCTCTTTCTATGCTTTTACCTGACCCATGTCCTTGGAAGAAGGTGCTGGCCTTCTTTCTCCCTTTCTGGATAAAAAGGAGAAAAGTAATTTTGCATTCTGTACTGAACTGACCACATATCTGAGGCACCAGAAGTGAGATTGCATCCAACAAGGGGCCAAAGTGTAAAATTAGATTAAAAAAGCAATGCCTTCATCAGGTGTGATGTGTACTTGAACTGAAATCTCTTGACAGAAACTTTACCAGTACCACAACCACTTGGCAATGTGATCCATTTGTTGGCCTCCTCTCAGATGCAGTAAACTGGAGTTTCTGTAACACCGATGACCATATAGGACTCAAAAGTGGTTTTATTAAACTTTTATGTGAAATGCTCTATGAATTTCCTCAGGTATCCCCTCAAGGCCAAGAGGAATCTGGGTCCCAGTTTTTTTCCAGATTCTTGTTTCTCGTGAAATATGGTTATCATAAAGACATCTATGGAAAGGGAAGGAAGAGGACTGATGAGCTTCTGCTCTTTTCTGCCTTTCACTTTGGTAGTATTTTTCTTAGGTTTATGGTTCTTGGACAATATGCAAGGAGAGGTTGGCTTAGGCTGTACAGCCTTACTCTTACATTGTCCAGAAATTATTCATTTGGCATCAAGAGATCTTACTGAGATGACACAGAGAAAGTTATGGCAGAATTATATTGGCATCAGTGAACCCAAGTTTTTATTGAAAGAAATTCACACCCCGATCCCAAAAGCTTCTCCTAATCCTAAAGAACAAGACCAGAAAAAAAAATTGTAAGTCGTAACATTTCCTAAAGCCCTTCTTGACAACACTTTTGTACTCCATGGGAAAACCTGAGAGGAAAACATGCATCCAGTGATCATCTGATGGAACAGGTCATTGTTTAGTTTTCCCAATCACTTTCTAAGCTACTGTTTTGGCATTGCAAAGAATCCTTCTATTAGAATCTGTTCTTCGATACGTCCTTCCACCTGAGGAGGTCAGGTCCTTTCTAGCCCCAGTGGGTGCCTCCTGGCATGGTGGTGAATTAAGGTATTGGAGCTCTGTAGGTAGGTGGTGCAGGTGAGCTGAAGGAATGCTTGCTGATCTGAGTGGGTATCAGGTCACCTCTTAGAGACCACCCTGTAGCTAGTGGGGGCAGCCCTGGCTCATTTTCTGCCAGGTTAAAGGGCCAAGAACTGTAGCTGTGCCAGGGAAAACTCCTGAGCAGCTTTTCCCCAAACCCAGATTAAGAGAAAGAGCAACAAACAAAAACCAAGCAGCAGTTTCCCTCAGACACTTTTGGACAAATATTTCTACTGATGGTCCCTTTGCAGCCTACATTGCCTTGCCTTTTCTCTTTCATTGCCTTGCCTTTTCTCTTTTTCTTTTTTTCTTTCTTTCTATTTTTTTTTTTTTTTTTTTTTACATTTACAATGTTCCTTCTGCACCAGAGAGCTTTATTTAAGGCTGTTGGCTGGGAGCCCCTGGGAGGATTCCCAGTCCCCTGGGTGAATTCCTGGTCCCTGTACATTGCAGTATTACAAGTGTGGCCTCCTGCCTTGCCAGGACTTTAAAGGGCCCATCTGCCCTTTACCATTGATCACATCGGATATTTGTAATTCAGCCTCCACCCCTCAATTACCTAGGTCTTAATTCCCAGTCCTAAGCTATATCCAAAGCTATTCTCTGCTATTCTGTTTGCAGAGAAAGAAAAATATCTAATTTAAACCTGAAGTTTCCCCTTCTCATAACATTTATGCATAAAGTGCATTACTACTATTATATTCTGAAATACAGCTATTTCACAAAAATATATATATCCTTTTTAGAAGTGCTTTGTTCCTCACTTTTTTCTTTTCCTTTTATGTTACATATACCAACAGGGGCCAACTTTATTTCAGTATTGACTTGGATTTTGATGAATATGCTTCTATTTCATTTATTCTTTATTTGTGCAAAAGCTAGGCAGTATTTTTTATATTGTTTCCCACTTCCTTTTTGATTAAACTGTTATATTTGATTTTCCAGAAATAAAGCAGTACAGAGATAGAGAAAGTGAGAAAAATACATCATCCTTGATTCTCTTCTGACTCACAGCTCTGTAAGCTCTGACCCAAAAGCCCACCTTAACTCATTGGAAATAAGTGCCCAAAGGGAGCTGTCAGGGTGGAAGCTCTTTAGGAAGTGACTACCCAAAGTGCTAACCACAGGGGAATAAGGCCTTTTCCACCTAAAATTAAGGGAGCTGCTCAAACAAAACCACTAAACGTACTAAAATAATAATAATAATAATAATAGATGACCCAAGTCAGTCCTTTGAAATTGAGTTGCTACAATCAGTACCAAAGATCAAAGGCTGCTGAAACTTCAGTGTCTTTAGCATGTTAGGAAAAATCCAGTTGGTATGGATTCAGTGGATAGGCTGCATATCTGGTTTTCCTTTGCATGTAAATTTCCAAACGTCTCTTGTCTGGGGCGGAAGGTTTCCCCATTCTTTGTTTCAGCCTAGGCAAAAAGTTTTCTGACAAAAAGATACTGCCACCTCCAATACACAGGGTGTATATATAAAAAGACTCCCTTTTTGCTGTGTGCCCATAACAGGAATTGACAGTAAACAAGACCAGGACAGTAACACCTTCACTATATCAGCCAGCAATGGGAGCATGGTTTCACCAGTGCTACATGCTAAGGGAAAGAAATATACTGTAGCTTATTTCAGCCATCCCCATGGGACATGACTGAAACATCCCAGGGAGAAGGAAGCAAGTAACATTACTATAATTAAGACCGTCCAGTGTAACCCTGAAAAGTGAACCAGATCCTACAACTCTCATCCACTTTCATTTATTCGTCCCTGCTCCCTTTCGCAACCTGCCCAGCCCAATGCCAGTGTGGGAAACCCTCACCTTGCAGCACATGGTAACCGCTTTGGCAGGCCACCAGCTCCCCAGCTGCTAACTTTTGGTTAAAAATGCCAACAGCAACAGCAACAGCAAGAGAAACATCAATTTTCACAGAACAACCAGAGGAAAAGAAAAAGCAGACAGCGAACCTTTTTTTTTTTTTTCATTATTATTCTTCTGAGAGCAGAAAGCTTCAGGCCAGATGAACTGGGTCACAGGCCATCCTTGTGGTCTTTCGGCACGGGAATGACAGGCATTAGAAACAGATCCTGCCTGCTGCTAACCATCGCAGCTCACCCCTCCATTTGCCTGCATCTGTCCAAGAAAGAACCTCATTACCATTTTAGCCACTGGAGAGGCAAGGTGAGTAGGGTTGCTTATTTGCACGGTGGCTGCTCCCAACCACAGCCCCCAATATGAGACGAACCCCCAGCTTGGTCCACGTGCAATCGTAGCAACAGCCCTGGCTGTGGACGCTTCACAGACACACAGGAGCTCCCCCTGCTCCCCTCCAAGCTGGGAAGCAGCCGGGATGCTGCAGCAGGAGCTGGGCTGAGTAGGAGCCAGGGAGCCCTGCTGAGAAGGGTAGGCAGCTGCAGCCTTGCCCCAGGGAGCACAGTGTAACTCAGCGAGCTACAGCAGAGTCCAGGAAGCATGGCTAAGCAAGAGGCAGTGCATTCCTGAAAGCCCCAGAGCAGATTGGTGACCAGGAAGAAAGCCCAGTCTCCCTCAACAACACCCCTTGCAATGTCAGCCTTCATCCTTTTTAAGCTCGTTCTGCCCTTCTCAAGAACCCGAAGTGGCACTTGTACCTTGGATGAGCTTGTGAAAGGCTTCCAGGCCATCAAGCTATCAGCTGCCATCAGTTGTGTTTCCTCTCCTTCAGGTATCAGTGCTCCTGCATCCCAGGGCCACCAGCCTGCTCGCTTTGCAAATGAACAGCCTAAACCTGTGCCGCCCAGCTGCCTGCTGGAGGGGCTTCCTGCCACTCAGCCAGGAACACACCAGGACCTGGTGATAGAAAGTGAGGGCTGGTTTTATTTGTTTGCTCAGCAGAGGAGCTGAGTGGTAGATAAAAGTCACCAGCGCAGAAGTGGAGTGAAGGCCAAGCGTACCCTTGTGCTCTGGTGTGCTCCACAGCAGGTTTTCACTTCCTAGGCCCTGATAGATAGTTCGCACATAAACACTTGCTAGCAGATGTATGTGCATTGTCTTGATGTTCCTTGTACAGAATCAGAAAGCAGAGCAAACATAGGTATTAATAATGCTGCTGCTGCAGCATCTGAACGCTGGCTTGGCCAGGACTCACCTTCTTGTTGGAGGAAGTGATTTCAGTCCACTAATGTAGAAATAACTGAAATACTTATTTCCAAGGCTAGTATAGCCACAAAGAAAGTTTCTTTGAGACTGTGACTGACCACTGAGGCAGTTGATGCTAAGGTATATCTGAATAGTGCTTTCTAGGAATCTGATTTCACCCATAGATACATAGGAAGATATAACACTACCATGGGGGCAATAAAGCATTTGCAACCTGTCTGCTAAGCCTACAAGAAAATTGTAGATTAAGTCATGAGGAAGTCAGCTATCCAGCCGTTATCTAAAGCTTCCTAAAAGACACTGACATACATTTAGCAGCCATCCCAAAATGGGAGCATCAAGAGAAAACATTTTTACAGTAGCTTTCCTTGCTATTGCTAGCCTCTCTCCCTGTGAAGGGAGCAGTGTTTATGGGACCAGTGTTTGGAAAAGTAAGCTTGAATAGCAGTGTCAAAGGGTAATTGGCACAAAAGAGATCCCTACATTTGGAACAAGAGGAATTAAGTTTTCTTAAGCACATTGGGACCACAGAGGGCTTGTTGTTGATAGACCCACAAGTAGTAATATTACCAGGTTCACGCCAAGGGTCACAGCCTGCAGTGAGACAACAGTTCCTTAGAGCAATGAGAGCAGGGTCGTGACTCCTGTGTGCAACTGATTGATCCTCAGAGTTCAGATCTGTGAGACGCATGGGGAAAAAAATGTGTAATTCACAGCACTCATTTACACTTGGCTTTGAAAGGTTTTTATTGAGGCAATGATCACCTTGCATTTTTGCTTTTCAGTTACTGCCTGAAAGTCAGTGGAAGGATTTGAAATGATACATGACCATGGGATTTTATCAGCAGAAGGCATTAGTGCACAGGTTATATACCAGGTAGAGTTTTGCAGCATTTGGTAGCTTTTCTTCTCAAGGGCTCTTATCTGGAGACTGGCCTCTAGTTTCCATTCAGCAGGACAGAAACTTGAAACCTTGAGAAACTACGTGAAACTGTGTGTAACCATGCCAGGGACTCAATGCTTAGTTTACGTTCATTACGACCACAAGTAGAAAAGTGGATCCGAGTCACATTTCCACTGTATTGATCTTGAACCTCAGCTGCCAGAATGGACTTGAAGAATATTTAGGGCAACCTGAGGGCCAGTGAAGTTTAGGGTGCTCTAAATGATGCCTTCTGCTATAGACTTCTGGAGTGCCCTGCACTGTTCTTCCAATACCAACCCTCCGCACAAGCTGCCTCAGTTCCTTGATAGCCTCCTACCTGTTTGCCATCTGAGAGGACCTTGTTTTAGGATGCATACTCAGTTGCCTCTTTTATACTTTTTATATCTTTTTATATCTTTTTATATTTTGTTTTCATTTATATTTCTGATGACAGTGGGAAATATGACTCAAGCTTCAAGGAGGAGCCCATGGCTCCAACACACAACCTTAAGTAAACCTACTGTTGCTTGCTGGAAACATCTAGGAAGCTCAGCAGAAGTCATTCTGGATCTTGTGAGAGTTTTGAGTCACTTCAAGCTGCACTGTGCAATGTCCAAGGGACATCCCTTTGGATTCCTGACCAGGATTATGCAACAAGAAGAAACTTCTCTGTAAATTTTGAATAAGCCCAGAGGTAAGGCCTTGGGAGTTTGGCCGGTGCTAAATGGATACAGCAATCAATAAAGCTTATAGCTACTTATTCTCCTACCAAGCCTCAGTGCCTGGATTCAAGGAGCTCCCTGTAGAATGGCACACAGACTGGATTACTATGATCAATACTGGAAGGTGGTATAACGCAACATTATTAATGCAACTGGCCCCACTGAACTCAGCTGAAGTTCTGCCATTTACTTCAGTCAAGCTAGGATTTCACCTAATGTGTCTTTTCCAACTCTAATATCTGTGATCCTGAGCCCATTACTAAATTGCCAATGGGATCTGCCAGACATCACAGTCTCTGATTTGTCAAGTACCCTATTTGTATTCACCACATCTCTGTTGTGTAAAGGATTCCAGTAATAAGCTATTAAAGACATTTAATGTTACCAATTTAAAACTGAAAAACACAAGCTACTGAGGTGGTGGAGTTGCCAGAAGAGACATCAGGCCCTATGTTAGAATATCTGATTCATCAACTCCTATATGTGCAAAGCCTGCAGATTGGATAATTATAGCTCCATCAGTGAATAGTGTATTTATTAGACCCAAATTTGGTGCAGTAATAAAACAGGATAGAGACCAATGTTATCAGAAGTGTTCACAGCAAGGTTGCCATGGTAGAAAGGGACAGCAAATGTGGACAAATAAGGGTGGCTCACTAAAACTCAGTTTTTGTGAGAAGTGTCTCCATTTCTGATGCAGCTACCTAACAGTTACTGTGCAATACAGTGCAGTAATATTACACAGCAATTAAGGCATAGAAGAGGACTCTGTTATACTTGTTACTTAGGAAAGCTCAAAATCCCAGCTCGACACTCTAATCAGGTAGAGATATTGTTTTCTAGTAGTTTCACTGGAGCAAGACGTGAAAAAAAAAAAAAAAAAAAAAAAAGGATCTCAAATGCTACTTATTCTTGCTAAGTCATTAATGGTAGAGAAAATACAGATAGCTAGGTGGTTAGTCTAGTCTTGTAACAATTGTCTGTGCATGGTAATGCTTTTGTATGCAAGTAGAGAAACAAATTCCAGATGTTTAAAAGATTATGACAAATGAGATAATAGCCCCACACTAGAAGTGGATGCAACAAATTGCCTTTCAGTTGCGGTTCTGTTGTGGGGCAGCTGAAATGTATAGATTGAAATCTAAGTAAAGGGTGATAGTCCCACTTAGCCCATACCAGAACAATGCAGCAAATAATTGTTAAACAAAGGTATTGTGAGAAACCTAAATAGACAATGGTCCAAAAGCCATGGAAACACTCAGTCCTGGTAAGTCAAAGTGCAGAAGCAGTCATAATAATGAAAATTTTCTGAAAACTTGAAACAGCTGAAGTTTATTCTCTTCCACAGTTCTTGCAGATTCCTGCAAAGATTAGTATGGAAAAGTTCTACTAGATGTTTGGCTCAGCCTATGTGGTTGGTGTAATCCCAGTGAAAGGTTTCTCCTATTTGGTTCTCGCTGTCTTTCATTCTCAGTTCAGGTCAAGATTTCAAGTAGCCCTGCACGTATACCTGATTGTTCATGGACAGCTCTGACAATAAATTTGTTTTGTTTTAATTTTTGGTTACATATTTTTTGAATACTCAGCAAGATGAAAGGCACAGGCATTGCTTTGTGTCAAATTCAGAGTCTATGTGACTCAGAATGTTCATCTACTCTGGGACTTTTTTCTGCATATCTTTTTTTTTTAATGAAGTACATTTTTGGAGAAAAGCATCCACTTAAGCAATATTGAGACACTTTAATTTGGGCAGGGATCAGATGACTCCAGGGGTACCTTCAGTCTATTATTCTGTAATTCAAAATGTCAAAAAAATCTTTCAAAAGTCATTCAAACCAATCCTGTGAATTGATAGAAATACATCATTTTCTTCCTGTTTAACTAAATCTATATTTTTCAGGATGAAAAATTGACTGCATATTCTCATCTAGCTCTAATTGAAGTTTTTCTCTGAAAACATTCAAAGAACTATACTTTTGATTTTGCCCCTTCAGGAAATAAACTGTTTGCAAGTCAATTTATCAAAATTACACTTTCCAATACAGAAAATAGTAAGGTGTTTCAGATACGTCTCTTGAACCATTTTTAAAAGCAGCAGAATGAGGAAGAAGAGAACAGAAAGAAAAGAAGAAAATATATTTTGGAGCTTCTTAAGTCTTTAAAGCCACATTATTCAGCAGGGCTCTCTTTTCATCACTAAATTAATCTGATTTGTCTTTTATGGGTCATACAAGTTCAGATAAACTTCAAGAAGTAGCTTGTGTCACATTGTTTAACTATGCAAAGCTTGTTTAACAAAATGCAAAAGACATCAAAACCTATTAACACACAATGATATATCACTTTTAAACATTTGAAAATTATTTATTCTTTTTTTTGAAAAGAAGAAGACCTAGGTATACTTAATGTATCCTACCCCTCAACAGAGATTTCATTGTTTTTAATGATGCCTTCTTGGAAGTCAGGAAACAGTCTTTTACCCAACATGTTGACATGTTTCATTCAATCAAAATAGATATATTTGGAATATTTTACCAGGCAATGCAGCCAACACGGAGTCTTTCATTTATCTAATTATTTAATATTTGGACAGTACTTTTAAAGCATAACATACCATTGTTTTCATTACTACTTGTGCATACAGCATTATCAGCAAGATATGAATAAAATGCTCTCAGCTTTGCAAGGAATTTTCTTGATTAATTTCTTTGTATAAAGCAGCAGAGGGAGCTCATACATTATTTTTGGTGTATCACACAAAAAAGATAAATTACACGTGCACACACATGTGCACGCACACGCACGTCTGGGTGACATAGACCCATACATGTATGCACACATGCAGTCAGCTCTGGGATGAACTGCACAGCTACAGTGGCTGTGCCTGCATTAGTCGTGCAGACCAATAGGAGCAGATATGTACAGCGAAAGAGTTAGGAGTGAGCACCGCACGTCCACAGCATGCACCTTTCAGGGCGGTCTTTCTGGACTAGCTGCAGCATGGTCCCATAGGCTGAGCTGCCCATTCATGGCTTCAGCATGTTCAGGGGGCTCCTGCAGTGTTTTTTCCTGCTGCTTTTCACCTGAAAAGAACCCAGCTGGCACGTTCTGACATTGCTCTGGGACACAAAATGAAGCTCAGCTGATGGGAGTGATCAGGAGGCATATGTCAACAGCATGCACTTGATTCAAACCAGGTCACCAGCGCTAAAGCTGTGTCAGAAACTTCTAGGTACCCTACCTGAGCTGATTTTCAGGTGCATTAAGAAATTAAGTGGACAACTTCAACTGAGGCACTTGCCTTCCGCCCAAGCAGCATGTTAGGTGCCTACAGGCTTTTTTGAATTTTCTCTTCAATCTCTGTAATTTTGGCAGGAGATGTTTAATGTCGGAGGTACACTGAGCAAGAAGTGCTGAAGCCACTTAAAGGACTGGACAAACTTCCTAAAACTTGTTTGTGTCTGGTTGAAGGAACTCTTGGGAATGTAAGCTCTCAGCTGGCCCCCTGAAATCTGTACATCTGAGGTGTAAGGAAGGCTTTACTCAGCAATCTCTAGCCATCCCTGAACAGCACAAGTATAATTGTTATTTCCTTTAAGAGTATGTAGCATATACCCTTTTCAACATGCTGGGCCAAGCCAGTGCCTTAAGAGCATCGTTTGGGTTCCCTAAGTGCTCCTGTGAAAGTCTAGGAGGAAGCAATGGGCAGCGGGTAACGTAGGATTGTGCTTTGGTGGAGGGCAAAGCCATAAGGAAGTGGTTGGTCTGATGGACTATCCTGTATCCTTCCATGCACAGAAGAGCACCGTTGAGGCCAAAGACGGGAAACAGTGGGAAAACTGGCCTGCTGATACCTTTCGTTACCAGGCTGGGCAGAGATACTGTGTGCTTTGCACTATGGCTTGATGCTTTTGCTTCCAGACCTGGACTGAGCAGATGTGAAAAATGGCAATAATGGGATGGAAAAAAACAGTAGATGTTGAGAGACTGGAAAAGTATGGGGAGGACTGAGAGTGCGGAGACAGGGCACAAGGTGGGAAGATGAGACACCGAATGGAATGAACACTGTGATTTTTAAAAACACACCTCTGTTCAGGGTGGGTCTTGGGGGAAAAGGAATAGATTTGGGGAGAATTACTTGTCATATCCAAACCAGCTGGCCAAACTCGTAGTAAAAAGCCCATAAACCATAGCTGTGAGAAAGGAAAAGCACATTGTTTTTATTTGTCTGTAGAGCAGTATGTGTCACTGTATAAATAGTAACTAATAATAATAACATGTGCTGCGGTACTTCTGTGATATTTTTCAATAATTACTGTTGTTGTAAAGGAGTTTAGTATGAAGTAAAACATCTCTATGAGGGAAAAAATTGCTACCTCTTTCCCTATGATATTTGTGTAACTGAATTAAAAATATGCAGATACATAGAGTCAAAACCCGTTATTCCTAGTTCAAGCCTAAAATCTCAAGCCGAACACCTTGAAAAATCCCTCGGATACATTGTTGTCTCATATGCTATGAGGATTTTTATTTCCTTTTAACAGCAGTAAATTGTCAAATGAAAGAGGCTTATATGGCACATACCATTGCGAGACATGCTCATGATGTAACGTCAGAATGAACTATTTTTTAACCTAATATACAACAATTTAGCAGCATTAGAAGAGCATAAAACAGATAAAAGTATAGCTTTTACAGCCATTCATCAATGGCCTTTTTTTTGAAGAGTGCAGATACCTCCTCAGGCTAAGCATACATCTCTCTATTTCACATAAATACACAAAGTGACAGGGCTTCCAGTCAAAATAAACATTTGCTCAGTGTATACCTGATTTCCACCCATTTCATTCAACAGGAAAGATACCGAGGTTAACAAACACGCTAATCTCTCATCTGCTCTAGGGATGAGATGTGCCATATCCACCAACTTGTGATTGAGTGTGTTCTCAGTTTGCAGTTTTGGTGGACTCCTGTGCCTTTGTGTTGGTACTATTTAAAACACAAACAAACAAACAAGCCTTTAAGGTGGGTCTAGCAAAATACTTTCAGTTTTTAGAAAATAAGAATGGCTCAAGGAAGAGAAGACAAAGTCTCAGGCTTGGTAACAGTGCAAGTAGTAAGAAGGACTGCTGAAGAAAGCATCATCTGGGGGAAGCTGCAGCACAAAGTGACATAAAGATGGTATCATTGCTCAAGAAAATATTTTACATATAATACTGAACAACAGAAACACCTAAAATTCAGGGCAAAAATATTCCAAAACTTTCAAGAGTCTGAGGCACTTAAATCTCACCAGATATGAGGAAATCTGCAGTACCTAGACCGGAAAGATTTTTTTTTGCCATTGTGGTTCTAGTTGCATTGCTTCAACCCTTCTGTGGAAGGAAACATGGTTCCTGTTGCCTTGGCCTGTTTCTTCAGCAGTTCAGTGGCTGGAAGGAGAGGAGGAACTGAATGCAGCTCTTTTACCTCCTGGGGCAGGGCTCCTCTAGCATCGCTGCACCCATCACCATCAGGGCTGGCTCCCCTGCCAAACACAGGCCAAGAGGATCTAATAGATTGCCTCTGAATCCCGCGCCTGGCTTACTAAGCCTCTAGTCTGATGTTTCGCCAAGTAAAATACGTAGTTTGGACACATTGTTTGGTGATCTCACACCAGGATTTCACGCCACTCTTGAAGAAAAAGTAGATTGAGGTATTTTAACAGTCATGTTAGTCAAACCTGATTAACAGATTATTTTCCTCTGACATCATTTCTTTATTCTATTTACAAGCTAAATAGCCCAGCCACTCAATTGATAAATGCTCATTTTCCTCCATCTTAATTAACTAAATATTCCTTTACTTAAACAATCCCTCATTTTTCCATAGACACGGTAATAGATCCATTAGCAGGGTCTATCTGAGACCAGGGATCTTTTATTTATGAGGACAAGTCCAAACGGTTACTATTTTTTAATGTTTTTATTTTCCTTGATACTGTACATCGTGTAATGGCTTTGGTCCAAACAGTAATCACACAATGGGTGCCGTTCCTTCTTTCTTGACCTATCACACTCCACATGATTTAATCCATTGTTTTGGATGTTGCTGATGATTTATTGTATGAAAAATGTAAATGATCTGGATGGCAGATGTTTTATATTTTCTGACCATTCATTTTCAGTGGGAATGTAATTAAAATTTATGAAGTGTATCTGCTGAATTGCATTGGCAATTGATGATCTCCTCCAGTGCTGTCTGTCTGGAGATGATGAGTGATTGTGGACAGTGAGATGTGTTGACAAGGGCAGAAACAGACGTGATGTTACTGTCATGAGTGAGGCTACCTGCAAAAAGGCTGCCGTTTTTTTTCTTCCTTTTTTCCCACAGGAAGAAGGTGGCAACCAGAGCTGTCTTTCTTCTTGCAAGACAGAGTACAAAGCCTCTGTGTACTTGTGAAAGCTGTCACTCTTCACAAGTGCAATCTCTGTCTCTCTCAGCAATGGGCATCTGGAAGCCACGATATGACTTGCAACAACCCATGTCAAGGATATTAATTAAATTCCTGATGGCCACCCAGAGAAGTTAATGAGTGTAAATTTCACAACATCCCAACTCATAAGGCAGCACACTTAACCTTTTCAGCATTGATATCCTTCCTCCAGGAGGGAAGCAAAGCAGCGAGCTGTTTGCCAAGGGAGTGTGGTAAGGAGGAACAGGGAAAAGAGGAGAGGCTTGCTCTGCCATAGTTTGAAATAGAAAGAGATCAGAACTAGGTCTACCAGATTTAGATATCCCACAAGCCCCAAACAGAATGGGAAGGGTTGTTTGTGGAATCGACACCCCAGAAAGCATTTTGTACATCACTACGAAGCTGAGTGGATCTCTTCACCTCAGCCTCTTCCAGCTCCATGTGCAAGTCCAGCAACTCTGTTTTTAACCCCTTCTGTACTTACTGGACTTTGACTTCCCCCTGCTTTTGACATAGCATACATCTTATGTTTCTGAGTGCCGTGGAGGAGAAAATAGGCAATTACTACCATCCTACCATACAGCTCCCTCTACAATAAATGTACAAACAGCCTAGATCGGCATGCAGTGAATAATGTAAATTCTATAGGACCAAAAATCAGAACTGTGGAGTTTCTGACACCCATTCTTATCATCGGGATTTTGATCACTTCAGTGTTTAAAGTTCTTTCCTAATCTACAAACCTCATTTAGTATATCTAACATTAGACACTGATAAAAATGCCTTCATTCTTCAGTCGTGTGGCCGCCTCATTACCAGAGGCTGGTAAATGAGGATTTCATTCCAAAAGCAAACCCCAAAGGTAGTTTGTCACAAATGCCCCAGTCCCAGTATGGTTACTGACACCACTTCTAATGAGTTCTACCAGGAAAGGTGAGGTCCAAATGAAGGTGAATGTAGCTATCAGTTGATGAGATTTTCTCATGTTGAAGTCAGTGGGCGTTTCATCATTCATTTCCAAAGCAAGCATTACAAACTCAAAAACTAATCCAAGCTTCAGGCCTGATGGCGATTGTGACATTTCAATGTGTATAATTCAAAACAGACAAGGGATTGAAAAGGCAGGTGCAGCAGATGGTCAAGAACCTGTTATACAAAAGCATTTTTGATTCACCCATATATGCACCCAGCTCCGCTACTTCTGCTTGTCTCTGGCCTGTGATGGGAAGCTGTGGATGGAAAGGAGGAATAACGAGGTAGGAATGGGGACACAAAGTCTGGTTAGGCAGATTTTGGAAAAACCCAAGGAGTAAAACATAGTCTCAGCAGACATCATCCTACAAAAGGCTTAATAAAAAATGCAGAACTCTGGGAGCCAGATAAGGTCAAGTTCATCTTTTGGCTTCACTGCTGTATTATTGGGTGCCTCAGTTTACCTATCTGTACTCTGAGGTAATACCCCTTACCTGGCTTTGTATCAAAACTTCATTCGTGAATATTGATGTCAAAGAGGGCATTCAGCACCTCACAGGAGGCCCAGTGCACCTGCATTAGTTAGCCATAAATCATGGGAAACAACACTTTGAAGTGTCAGAGAGATTTAATGTGGGATACAGAACAGAAGGGGAATGTGATGAACTGAGCCCCAAGCCCCAAATAAGGAATTTAAAATGCACCTTCCCCTTAAAAGTGTCAGCAAATGAAGAAAAAGAAGAGCGGGGAAGCCCCAAAGGCAGCAATTTTGAATGCTTTAGTTTTCTCTATTGACTTTAATTAAGCTCACCCAGGATTGCAGGCCTGTCACTTGGGGAACCTTTCCATAAAGAAAAAAGGAGTTTGCTCCCCAGGTGGGTTTTCCCAAGTTTCTCAGGCTCTTACCACAATATATGCCTGGCATCCATGACAGGGTCGTCAAAAATAATAGCTAAGGAATTCACTGTCTGTCATTCTAAAATAATTATGTATGGGGCTTACTTGCACTTGAGATGGGTTATATATTTCATTGAGAAAACCCATGTAGACTAAAATGTATATTTATATGTATGCATGTGATATATGGAGGTTGCACAGATTAACAGGCAAATAAAGAATATGGGAGAACAGAAGTCTGTACACATGCATGTGAAACGTTGAGAAAGTGGGAGGAGAGAACTGTCATTCCAAGGTTTGTTAATTACAAAATGCATTAATGTTTTATTAGCCATTTATCTGTAATTAATCACCTACTTTCATGTAAAGTTCAGGCTTACAAATGCACCATGGAAATTGTCCCTTAAATATAAGCCAAGTTTTAAGGGTCAGCAGAAGCACAGCAAGATAGAAGCATATTCCCCTCATCTGGCTGGAAGGGACGTTTGATGCCTCAGCATCGTGCCAGTGTCTATGCATGCAATAGCTTTTGGGTGCTCGCAAAGTCAAAATAGTGTGGGGGAAAAAAAAGAAGAGATCTTGCAAGCAGAAGGGGAGGTGGTAGTATACTCAGTGGTATTCTTCAGGTGCACAGTTTGAATAAAAATGCAAAACAGGATGCTCCCATTCAGTAAATATTATCATTTTTATTCACTCATTAATTAAGTTGCTTAATTGCTGCTGTCAAAAGACTCTTGAGTTTGTGACTGGGGTTGTTGCACTGTTTTGATAGTAGCTGAAGAAGGAAAAAGGCAGTATCACTCGGCTTGCTCTTTACCTGATAATAAGGAGGCACTAGTTATAGGAGATCATAATGAAGCTGCAGAGTTTACACGTGGAAAAAGACAGATATTTCCAGGAAAAAGCGAAAGGAGGAAGGTCAGTTTTATGGAATCCATCAGATGTTATTTCACCAGTGTGATCAACGCACTGTAGCTTGTGCATTATCATTTTATTCATTACTCTATGAAAATAATTTTTATGCAAAATATTTCCCCTGTTTGAATCTAACTTCCCCAAGAAGGCCCAGAAATGGAAATGGGCTCAAGCCATGTGTCGGTCAACACAATTATAAATATTTTTTTCTAGATTTGTCTCCAAAGGATTATTTTAAGCTGGTATGGGAACCACCTCTTTCAGGACACTAGATTGACAAAAAAACGCTTATGGTATACATTTCTGAGACAATGCTTACTCACACCAGGATGATGATCAGCACCACATCACTCAAGAGGTTCTTAGAATCAATGCCAACTTTACTTCAGGCATCTCACATCTCAGTATCACACTGATGAAGTGCTATGGTAGTGATACATGAAGGCGTCCTTGCAAATGCCCATCGTGAAAATGCAACTGACCTTGCTGACATGGATCATAACCACCAATAACCATTCATTGATTGTCATTACTAAACAGACTGAACGGAAGACAGATTTGAAAAACAGGTTGTTGAGAATGGGCTCTGGTACATCCAAAGTCAGATCATTACATGTATGTCTATGTCTGTAAGGAGGATTAGAGATGTCCTAGGTTAGGTTCGCCTCAGGCTGCCTCATGAGTCACAGAAGGAAAGACTATTGCACACAGACGACTAAGCAGAAAGGGCTAAGCAGAGAGGAATTAGGGCTAGGATGATGGAGGTGTTATGTAGCCACCTGTTTTACCTTATGGCTGGGAAAGAAATGTGTAGCTTTTCCCTCAGCTCTAAAGTCAAGCCTGCCATAAAATCTATATGCCCATTCTCTGCTCATAACCCCTTTTTTAATCCTGTGTAACGAAGAAGATGAGCACTTCAGGGGCTTACTTCTGCTCAGGAGGGGGGATTCTGCTTCATGCTGGAGCTCCCTTACCCTGGCACAGAAAGGAGTGCAGTGAATACTGGTGACCTGTGCTGTGCACCATGCAGGGACTGTCACAACAGGGTCTTACTTTGAGGTTTTAGGTGTCTCACATTGCCCATGCTTTTGGCTTGGATGAACTTCAGAGATAGGTTATGATGGGCCTCAAAACTCTTTGGCCCATTGAATTCTTGGACAGCCTCGCATTGCATCTCGATCTGTCCCAGATACACTTGTTAATGTCTCCTCCCTTCTGCTGCTAAGAGACTACACTTTGCCTAAAATGGTGCAAGGCATTTTGTAATGTACACAAAGATTCTCCAGCAGAGAAACAAATCTAGTACACTGTTGTGAACAGCTCATCTCCAAAACTGAACATAGGTTTTCTGAGTTGAAAGGCTACTGGCCTACGGCATCAGACAGTCCTAGCTGTCAAGTTTGTACAATGCTTACAGGTTCCTTGGAAAAAAACGTGGCATAATTGCCTGACTTATAGGCACTTGCTGCACTCATTGCTTTTAATTGCATCAGAATTAAAGGGGGAAAAAAACCCAGAAAACCCTGCTGTAAACATCCTATTCTACACACTGGAGGGTCTGAGCAAAGAAAATTCTTCAGACATTTCAGACTCCCAAGTTATTATTCAGCCAAAAAAAGTCATAAAACATACCCATCCATATTACTAGATTTTATGGGTCAACATAGCCTCTTTAAAATCTGGAGGCCTAACGAATGTTAGGGTGCTGACTGATGAGCTGGGACAGCTTTACCTTGGGACAAGCTGAAAAGGTTGGCAGCTTCAGCTGTCTAACCTGCTCTCAGTGTCCAGATGTCTAAGCTGCTTGTCAATCAACTCCCAAACCACTGCAGTTTAGAGGGCAGACTTTTCACTGCAACAATCACTGATTTTGGTTTGCCTTAAAATGCTTCACTGTAAACATTAGATGATTTCTATGGAGAATGGCACAATATAAAGAGGTACGTCCACCACCTGTCCCCATACAGGTGGTCCCTAGTAGTCAGAGTCCCAATGTACTCTATATTCCTCACTGTGCTTTTACAAAAACAGCCAAAGCACTGAAACCCACGTTTCAATGCAATACAAACTTAAAGCACAAGCTGCTTTTCCATAGAGTTTCTGCCACCAGCCCTTGGAATTGGGCATTTTCTGGTATTAACAGGAACTGTGTCCCTGCACATCCTCCTTTCCTGACCCTAACCAGCTCCCTGGACCTGCAACAAATGTCAGAGCACCTGAGCACTCATCTTCCTGGTCCAAGACACAGGATGCTGAGGCTGCACACTCATGCCACTCTCACTGGTGAATGTACCCGAGGAGTTAAAATGTAAAGAAACATTGGGGGGGGGGGGGGTTGCCTCTTCTCAGATATGAGCAAATACTTTTTCCTTGCCTTCCCCTTGGCCTTTCTGATATCTGTTGTCATGCTATCTTTTGCCTCTTTTCTCCTGTCTAGTAGCTCCTTCATCCAACCCTGGAGAGCAGAAGCTACTCGAGTCGCTGTGAAAGGACACTGGTTTTCAGAAGAAAACATTGCTGCTTAACTCTCCTCAGCAGAGTTCCTCAGGTGTACTCTGAAGCTTATTTAGGCTTCTCTTTGTCTCCAATGACCAGTGGTTAAATTATGCTCTGATAAAAGGAGAAATGAGCCAAAGGAAGGGACCTACATTTAACTACAAGAGAAAGCAGGTGATGTAAGTTCTTGATATAAGTTCTCAAACAGCCACCTGGACCTGAGTAACTCCTTAAGTAATTCTCTGATACAGTAGCAGTAGGCTCTGCCTAGAGACAGTGTAATAAATTGCCAGGGCACGTTATTCCCTGAGGACCCAGCAGGCAAGTACATTGAAAGCTTGGGGGATGGGGAAAGAAAGAAAAAGCACAAAAAGCACAAAGGTTCAGCTGCTGTCCTTGGGTTTCTGTTTCCTTAACGCTTCCCCCAGCATGAAATAATCAGACCAGGTGATTTGAAAATGTTAACGGCACCCACTGTGCCCTTTGTCACTTGTCCTCAGGAACCTCATCACAGTCCCCCACCCTGGCGATGGCTTCCAGAGCCACCAAGCGAAAGCTACTGCTCACTCCTCCAAAACCGAGGACATCCCCACCCGACACCAGATGAGGCCTCAGAGTGACACCAGTTTTCCTTTGGTTTGTGCTGCCAGCGGTGGGCAGAGAGTGGCAATGCGGTCTGTCGGGAGAGCCCCTAGGTGTGTTTGGAGGGGCCAGGCCAGGAGGAGACTAAAAGACTGAATTGTTAAAAGGCGGCTGCACCCTCCAGCATGCAACAGTGTTCCCATCAGGGTCTGGCAGGCAAGCCTCCTAGGCTGGATGTTGTAGGCATGGAGAGGCAGAGGCGACACTGAGGGGCCAAAGACAGCAACCCCCCAGCCCCGACAGGGCAGCCAGCATCCAATGTGGGGCTGGAAACGAAGCAGAAGTGGGTTACGAGGCCTCTGGGCCCCGCGGAGGCCCAGTTCACGCCTTGGTGCATGTGTGGGAGTTGAAGAGGGGGTCAGGAGGTGAGGGAGAGTTCAGCCTGGGGCTGAGCGATGGCCCTGCCCGTGTGGGAGGGGGATGTCCTCAGCCCTCGAGAAGAGTCACTGGAGGTTCATCCCGCCGGGGAGGAATTCTTCCCAGCAGTAGCCATCCTGCTGATGAATCACCCCGCAGACAGGGCTGCCGGTCTGCGCCCCCTCCTCTCACGCAGCTGTGCTCCAGCCCCCTGGCAGATGTGCGCCGCCACCCACCGTGGCCCCGACGGGCTCCCAAGATGGATGAGCCCCCAAGAGGGATTGGGGGACGGCATGGGGGGAGTCCAGGGCACCAGGGTTTGCTCACTCTTCGTTCACCCGAGCTCACCCAGGAGGGAGAGGCAGTGCCCTAGCTAGGTGGCTTCCTTGTGAAATCCCAGCAAAGTCTGCGTGCTCCTCGCTCCACCTGTTGCTGAAGGGAGCACGGCGAGTGAGCCAGCATTTTCTGGGAGGTTATCTCTTCAGTCACTTCAAAAGGCACCTGAAATTTTATTCAGGCGGACCAAATCCACAAGGCACTGAGTGTCTGCCACTGGCCCTGACTTCACAGGGTGAGGATCATGCTCTGGATGTGGGGAGACCAAGCTGCCCAGATATGACCGTGGGCATCCCCTAAATGATGACACCTTTCAAGCTGTGCCGTGGAGCAGGCAAAAAACATCACCGCAACTCAAGCGCTGGTTTTGCAGCAGATTTTAGCAGCTACAAGAGTTTTCTGTTTAAAGGGGCTTCAGAACAAATACTTTGAAAATTTTAAAATGTATATTTTTTATTGTATGTTTTTATAAAAAAAGTAGTGAGAAATGGAAGTGATTATTTTATCTTCCAATTGAACTGTGATGGATCAAAGCAAGAAAGTACAGATCTCAAAACTGACACATCTCTAAAAATTTCATGATTGTTGCTATTTGATGTGACACGTCACAGAATTTTATGTCAAGCTGAAGAAAATGTGACAACTTATATGTAGCATTTTCAGAAACAGAGTTTAAGTCAGTATTGAGAATTGTATCTGCAAGGTTTTTAAACTCTGCTTGTTCCCAGACTTAAGAAAAGCAACCCCATATGCTTTAAACTTCTGCACCCCATTAATTAAAGTCAGAGCTTAAAAGTAGTACTGAAAATAAGTGGCTGGATTAGAAGTGGGTGAGATGAGAAGTTACCATCGCACAAATATTAATAAATCATTTTTCCTGTAATTAGCAGAAAAAGAGTGCAATGTGGTGAGCTAGCAGTCGTTTTGCAGTAGTGTGCTGGCTAGAGCCTGTCTTCCCTCTTCCTTTCCTTTTCCAAACCAAGATACAGCTGCTGATACCATTTTATAAGAGAGAGACCAGCAAGGGCAAAACAGGATTTTTAGAAGGTTGGTGAAAAGTGAGGAAGTAAGCCAAATGAACAAGGCTGTTAATAAGTGATTAATATTATGCTATTGTTACCAGAAATGGAATAGTTCAGCTTCACAGTCTTTATCCCAGCTCTTGAAAGGTGCAATTTTATGGCAATGTTAGACAGTGTGGGAGAGCACTAAGCACCCCTTATTCTTTGCTCAGCACTTTCCTAGATGTAGCTCATGTGGAGAGATAGAATCATAAAGAGCTCTAAGCCTTCCCCCAATCTAAGGAGAAATCTAACATTTGCAGGTTTACAAAACAAAGTCAATCAATGAAAGCAATGTTTTGCAAAAAGAAAATAATGTTCTCATTTAAGAGCATCACTAAGAATGTTAGCTAATTGTTTTCTTTCAGCAAGGAAGTAAATAGCTATATAGTTTTCTTGCTTGAGCACACACAAATAATCCAAGGTGCAAAATATTCAGAGCCTTCCTGATTCAACACATTTCCCAGAGGTAGATTCTGATGTGCTGTTCTCTTGGATGGTTTGTCCACCTTCCCTTGGCAAATGATCATTCTGCTTCCCGGGTATATCTCTTTACACTCAAGAGCTCACCTTCCTGTTTCCAGCAACATCGCCTTCTGCTTCTGGACTGCCTCTTTCCCCTTTTGTATATGCCCAAGGTTCTCCTCAGCTTGTCTAAACAACCACTGTTTTGTTTTACTCTCAGAGAAGCTCCCTGAGAGACAGATTTTCCTGCAAGTGGATTTTAACTGTTATATTCTAGGTAAAAAATAAAGTTCCGGGTTGTTTTCTTGAAAGAAAGAAAGGAAGAAAGGAAGAAAGAAAGGAAGAAAGGAAGAAAGGAAGAAAGGAAGAAAGGAAGAAAGGAAGAAAGGAAGGAAGGAAGAAAGAAAGAAAGAAAGAAAGAAAGAAAGAAAGAAAGAAAGAAAGAAAGAAAGAAAAAGAAAGAAAGAAAGAAAGAAAGAAAGAAAGAAAGAAAGAAAGAAAAAGAAAGAAAAAGAAAGAAAGAAAGAAGCACTTCAAAGCACTCAAGCTTTTAAAAGTTCATATACACATTCTAGATATCCCCTGATCTTTTTGGCTCCTAAGCCACAATATTATGAACTTCTGCTGCCCTGTATCTCTGCCCTTTTGCACACGCAAGTTCCATTGACTTCAAAGGAAGCTGTGCATGCACATGTACATGACATGTAAAGTCTCCTCAATCCTTTAATCTTCCAAGAATTTAGTATTTATTACTACCTCAAAATAAAATCCTTTTTTTCTTAAAAATAATCTAAGAATATTGACCATCTCTCCAGCAAAGCACTTAGGCATGTGGTAAACTTTAGGCAAACAAATAGTCATATTCACATCCCATAAGACAAATTCACTTTAAAGGCAGAAGCATTGCTTACATGTTTAATGCTAGGCATGTTTTAAGCACTTACTGAATCAGAACCATAGAAGAAAAATTCCTTCTTCAAAGATTCCAGTCAGATCACAGGGAGTATAACAACTCCTTCTTCACCCTCATCTCCCCAAATCCTAGGATAATAATTGCCAGCATTTGTTACAATTTTATTCTGCTTCTGAATATTTTGGGTTTGTGTGTTACAGTCACTGGGGGCAAACTTCAGTCCACTCTGCGCTCTTCCCACAAAGGAGGAATGAAGGGTTGTGAGCAGGATGTGCAGGACAGGCTGGCCTGCAGCAGTACAGCCCCATGCTGTGCTGCAGAGGGGACCTGCGGGCAAAGCGACAGCTCATCTACCGGCATTTTTGCATGGCCAGAGGTCAACGCAGTTCACACTGAGTTCAATGGCAAAATTCTCACGAACTTCAATTACGTTCTTTGGGTACTAAACTTTTCTTTGGAGTGGCCCCTTACTTTCACACTTGTCTTTACAGCACTCAGTACACTCCAGATATTCCAAAATTACCACAGTTATTATTCTTGCTTACTCCTCAGTTTTTATTGGCGTCAGCAAACAAAGAGAACCAAATAAATACTGATATGTATTCACAACTAATTCAAGAAAATCTAGAGGGTAAGATTCTGGGACTGGGAAGTATTTCTATCCACAGAACATTTTTGCACAGCAGAGAAAGAACAAAGAGAAATGATGCTCTTTATTTTGATGGTTCTGAGAAGCTAAAATTCACCCCACTCACCCCAGGAGCAAACAGCTGGCAAACAGTTAACAACAAAGATATTGGTCAACTCCCATGTATCTCGCAATGTAATACAATAAATTTAGATAATAATGATATGACATGACAGGATGCATCTTTGATTGGATGTGTTTAAAAAATTAAAATCTTACACAGAATTATATGGAAAAGATTCCAAGAAGTCTTCCTTTCCCTTTTTGCCTCTCTTACTTTCCTACTTTCCTAACATGGTTGCATATTTGTGATTTTTCTGTAAATTATGGTTTCTATTTGAAACATTTTTCTTTGATTTCCATATTCCCAAAAAGTCATTTTACTATTTATGTGGTCAAATCCCCTCTAATGTGATTTGATGGCACATAAATAGTAATATGACTTTTTATGTTGTCTATTGCTTATGTAGAGTTTTCAGAAACCCTATATTATAGCCTTGTATTAAACCCTGATAATTTTCTGGGGTCATCACTATAATATATGGCTAGAAGACTGCTATTGTGATGCTGTTGTCAGCCAAAAACCTTGCCTTCAAATGTGTGCCTAAACCATAGTATAACATAAATCAAAATGTGTGTCTGCCTACCCATATATCCATTCTGTGACTTCAAATATTTTTATAATCCCGGGTGCAGGATGGGATACTGGGGACTTTTTATAACAAATGTTGGAAACAACTAAACATCAAAAAAAAACCCACAAAAAAAACCCAAAAAAACCACAAAAAACCACCACCAAAACCCTTAAAAACCTCAATCCCCCAGCATGATATAATCCTATAGCAGAAATGGGCATCCCTGTACATTTTTAGTAAGGGCGTGTTTACTTCGAGTAGTAAACCTCATGCCACTCTATATAACTGCTAACCTATTGACCCCTGAACAGAGCACTTAGTAACACTTTTACCCCTACACACGCACTCAAAGACACTCAAATACAGGAGTTTCTGCATTTGTTTATGATCACCTCCCTGGGATGGTTAAACTAGCTGACGCCAGGTGACAGGTGATGCTAAAGGAACATATTGGGATGGAGGTGTTTGTTTAAAAGGCCACCATCCATAGAGGTGCACAGATCTGGTATTTTGACTCAGAATCACACTCTGGTTTGAGGGCAAACACTGACTCTACCCATAGCCCTTATTCCAATGTGCTCCAGTAGGAGGTTTTAAGACATTCAGATTTTCCTTCTCCCTGTTGCATTTCCAAATCTCCCATCAGCTTGGTTTATGAATACCAGCCAGCTCTGTTCATTTTATTTCAGGTATTCCTGGACATCACATTTTTGCCATTTCACACTTGTTCTAAAGCAAGAACGAGGTGGTAAATCTGAACCCTGCACATGCAATTCAGTGCTGTGTGTGAGCTTCTCTCACTTGTGGGTACTAAAAGACTGAGGCTTTTCTCTGCTCTGCAAATGCTGTATGAATCCTAAGGTGCTTTTGAAAAAAAGTCACCAACCACTGCCAAAACCAGCCCCTCCTGCAAGGTAACTGCAGAATATATGCAAAAAATCTAGAGGACAGTGCCTTCCATCCCAGCAGTAGTTAAGTTTTTATGAAGCTGTGTCTACGGCCAAGTTCTGCAGATCTGTATCCTCTGCATCCTCCTCACACCACTAATTCCATCAGATCTGATCGAGCTAACTGTGGGAGTTAGGACTGCAAACAAGGGATCAGGACTATAGCATGTGAAATCCTCAGAGGTGAAAGTGTGATACAGTTTGAAAATGGTATCTCTGTTAATAATGAATGCTCTCAATTTATACCAGATTTTGTAATGTTTCTGGGTGCACAGTGTTCTTCTGTTATCCCAGATGCTCTCCTTTCTGACTGATTTGGTTCCCTTTCACAAACAAGCATCCCCTACTGACCCTGGGGAAGGCACTTAAAGGAAAAGGGCAGTTAAAATTGCAAAACCAGGGAACTGACTGTAATAAAGTGCAGGGAAATTCCATGTAAATGTGGCCCTTAATTTCTTAGGTCTCTGCAACTTATCAGTACCTTTCAGCAGGGCTAATGTCAGGTACTGTACAGCATTCCTTATTTTCAGAAAGCTGTTTCCTAAGGTCCAGATGATGTTATAAGTGGTATAACATGACTCAAAGTAGTTTTGCCAGATGTGATATCCCCTGTTGCAGCCTCAAATAGACTGAGAATGAGGAATGCATGCTCCATTAATTTCCACTGGAGTGAAGAATGCGTTACTCCTTTGCCATTCCCATACTAAGAAATCTTCACATAGTCACAGCTTTATTTTCTTTATTCAGGAAGCCATATATTCCAGCATTCTTCTGTATTTGCTTTTTGAGGATGTTCACTGACTTCTTCCTTTGTCACTTCTGCAACACATACGTGCAGTCCTGTCTACACACACCCACACAAATTATGTCCTCAGGGGAATATCCACAATGACCTGTTACTTTGAGTATTTCATATCTGGTTTTCTCCTTCCAGTGATTAAACCCACAAATTTAGTTAATGTACAGAGCAGGTCTTGTGCATAAATCTACCCCCCATAATTGCTTTTAAAATGCTGGAACCACTTTCGGATGCTGTCATCCATTTCTTAGGCGGTGGCCTCCTTCTTTTGTGCATTCAGTAAATCAAAATTTACATGACTATTTCCCACCAGACATTTGTGTAAGGTAGATCAGTTCTCTGTGTGGTCTTTTTAAATAGCATTTTTGGCAGGTTTGGGAAAAGACACATATATAAATGAAAAGAAATTACTAGAAAAGCTCCTAAAGGATGGTAACTGCTGAGCAGTCTCAGACATGTCAACAGAGGGAGAAGCTCATGACTTGCCTCTCTCACATTGTTATACTGGTCATTGCAAATCGTTCATGTTGCACCACCATTCTGAAGTGTTACTTCATTATTAAAAGTGTCAGTAACTTGGTCTTCTCTGAATTAACTCTTCTTTACCTCTAAATGACAAGAAAAAGTTTTTAGCCAGTCAGAAGGACTGCGCTAATCCACACTTCGCTAATCCCCACGCTTGGCTGTTCACACACAGAAAATGGTGGTCTTTCATGGTAAAGCTTAAATGGCACTGATGGTACTGCAATAGATCCCATGGTACTACAAATTCACTGTGATTATAAATATCTGTTCCAAAACATTTGTGAGCATACTGGAGGTGTACATCTAGGTAAACAAAAATCGCTTGTATAAAAAAATTAGCAAGTGCAGCCTGCTTTCTGTTGCCATCATGTCTAAAAGTTTATTTGCTTGCCAGTTAAGAAATTTATTAACTGCCCCTGACCTCCCAAATCCTTGCCACAACTGGCGGAAGTTTCTATTATATTTTTGCCAGACTTTGCCAGAAATATTTTTCATTTTCAGTGGCTGCATCTCTTTTTTTAAATGAGTTTGAGACATATCTAATGTTTCTCACAAGAAGACTACAAAGTGCACCTAGAGAGGTTAACTCTCAGTTCATCTCAGGTACTGGCTTCCGTCATAAAAAAGTATTAGCAGAAAGCTAGAAACGTAGCCCAGATCCTCAGCTGATGTAAACGGACACACTTCCACTGATTTCATAAACTATGTTGGGTTATTTCAGAGGAGGATCTGTCACAATTCATCACTGCTTTGAAAATTGTATAGGGTGATAATCACAGAGAATATTGCTACGTCTGACATATTGCACCAATATTGTTCAGACATGTGGGTTTTTTTTCTTGCGTAGCAAGTTGCTTTGCAATGCATGAACAATACTAAAATTAGGATGATGCTAGTAATTTCCTGATTGCTAAACTAATCTCATCGTCTGAAAGCCTAAGAGTGGGAGAAACAGCTAAAAAGCTCTCAGGTTCACAAAAAGAAACAAACATGCCCTTAAAATATAACAAAACCTTTTTAAAGCAGAGACACAAAGCTGAGCTCAATTTCATAGACATTGCTTAGTGACTTACAAAACCACTACAGTGTTACTAGCATAAACAAGGTTGTAAGTATCATCTGCCAAAAACACTGCAGGGAACAAGGCAGCAGAAGAAGGCTGTCCTCACCACCATGAGACACCCATGCTTTGAGACCTGAGAGCCAAGGCTGCTCCTCAAATGCCTTTCTCATCAGTGCAACCCAGCAGTTCCCCGGGGCTTCCCAGCATTTCAGGTGTATTTTGAAAGCAGTGAGTAGTCTGGCTGCCCAGCCCAAACATGTGACAGGTTGTAATAAGATCTTCTTTGCAGGATTTCTCAACCAGACCAAGGTAAAAAAAAATGTGGAAGTTCACCCAATGGGGATTGTCCTTTGGAAATCTTCAGTGCCCTCTCTACTGCAGTTGTAGTTCTTCCCTTTGTTGTCCCTGCGTGCATTCTTGTTTGGCTCCTGCTCCAATCCCTTCTCAGGCAGTGACATTTTGACATGTTTATTAATGACAAAAAGGGCTTCTTTTATCTATCCCTGTCTTCCTCCACCTTTGGTGGCATCAGTATCCGCACTCTCCCCTTCCCTGTTCTGTTTGTGACTGTAGCTAGCACCCTCTTTCCTGGACTATCCCATGACCATTTTGCTCGATGTCCCAGTTCTGGTTGTTCTCCGTTGCTTTGTCAGACACTGCTGCTGTCAATTCCTCACCCAACACCACCTTTGTCAATGCCACAACATTTGAATATTCACCACATTTACCTGCATGACAGCAGGAAAGGATGCAATTACATCACATCTATGGTCGCCCACATTAGCCTTTGGTGGCTAGACGAAAACAACGCTGGCAGTGGAGCTGCAGTTCAAAGCTCCCATTAGTTTGTCTGTGAAAAACACACCAGACCCTTTGCTGCTACGCGTCCTGGATACTAGACATGTACGCCTTAACTAGAAGGCAATAACATGTGTACCAACTGACAGAGAGCTTGCACCTTCAAGTTTCTGACTAGATGCATCCAAAGGGGAAGGATAGTGATCCAGGGGCAGGGGAGATGTTCGTTGCTCCATTGCAAGTTTGACTACAAACACTTGGCCGTCATGTAGCTCCTCAGACTCTTGTTTATAAAATGCTGTGGGGCTTGGCACGTGGCCGGACACCTCTGCATAACTCAGCTGCAGTGGTACAGATGGACAGCTAAGCTAGCCCTGAACAGTTGAGTTAACATGGCATGGTTGCAAAATATATTACTCTACCTGAAAACTGGAAATCTTTTTTCACATGGGAAGTGGCTCCAATCAGGTCAACCCTAAGTGATGCTGCTCAGCTCGGGCAGATGTTGGTAGTTTTGCTCTTGCATCTGCTTGTTAGATGCTACTGTATCTATGCCTCAGAGTGCAAAACTGAACGCTGTGAGGCACTTGTAGACTCTGGTTACCGAGACCAATAAAGGGCAGAGACCGTTACTCCCTTTCCACCATCTCAACTCCTAAGCCCTTCTTTTACTACACAGTGTTTGGCTTTTCAGTTTTATGGACTGCACTGAGCTGAACGAAAAGCTCAAAGCAGATGAACTAATTTACCTCTTTTTGCTCACAGTCTATCTGTGGATAGACTATGGTTTCTTCCCTTTTAACAATTATCTGAGTTTATCTGACAGTGTTTTTCATAAAACAGTTAATCAAAGTATTCAGAAATATAAGCCAAATTACTTAGCTAATACTGGCCACATGAGAAACAGGTTCTTTTCCTTTTTCAGCTGATTGGGTGTACTCAGACACATCTCCACAGCAAATATTTATATCTACACCATTAACATTCTACTTCAGCCTATTAGAGTTTTGGTGCTCTACTCTATTTGTAGCTCTAATAATTTAAAAAAGCTCTTTTAAAAAAATTACTTCAAAACATATATCTCTATAATAAATAACACAGATAGATTACCATCAATCTGGGCACTCAAAAATTATTGCAAAGCATGAGAGTTTCTACCTTCCCTTCAAATGATTTCTAATGTGGTAGTATAATCCTTCCTTCTCCATTTATTATCCTATTTATAATCTTCTACTAACCTTTATGTTACCATTTGTTCCTAGTGCTTACTCAAATAGGGAACCTGAACTTAAATCCTTCCCTGGGGTCTGGCAAAGATTTAGGTGGCACTGACTGCTGCTCTGCCCTTCCTTGCATGGCAGACCAAAAAGTATGTGGATTTATTCTTGCCCACAAAGATTCCTTCCCATTCAAAGATATTCAAAGTGCCACAGGCACATAAAAGGTATTCCTTTGGCTGTATGGGCCCATAAACACTTCAGTGAGAGCAGAACCTTGTTTTCTCAATGGACCTATGCGGATAAAATTGAATACTATGGAGGGAAGTAAAATCAGGTTATAAAAATGTACCCACCCATCACTTCATGTAGTGTACATGCCACAGCCTGATCCTGTCTCGCACCGCTCTGCATCCAGAGCAGCTCTATTAAGGACATCACATTTTGGTCTTGCTCTGTGTCAGTAGGAGCCAGAATTTGATTGCATGCAGCCACATCATATAGTTTCTAAGCAGAGGTAATCTTAATGTGGACTTTCCAATCCCAGCTACATAAGGCCTACTTACTGCACACGTGCTTTTTCAGACATGCAAACTCTAATGTAATTAGGCAGACATTTTCCTTAGCCCAGGTGACCTGCAAGTACTGACACACATATGTTTTGTGGTCCCACAGCCCCACCCATTTCGGTTTTGCTCCATGCTTTTGGATCGCAGTCTGTGAGCTATTTCAGTGGAGAGCCAGAACAGGCTGCACAGAACTGCTCCCACAGATGATGACGATATGAGATACAAGATGTGATGACGCCAGTATCTGCTATCGGTATACATGGCCTTTATGGCTGGCACAATGAAAACATGGAAGAACCTTGCCTGGGAGGAAAGTTTTTTTCTCTCTGGGTTTCGGGGTTTTAGCGCATTTTCTGAGAACCTGCTCAACCCAAGGCAGAGAGTTACAGTTAAAGTTTCTACCATGACCAGACCTCAGACCATGATCATGGCACTGTTACTAAAGCCCCAGCTGTGTTGTATGTTAACATGTGTGTGGGTTAATGTGTGCCATGCATCACGCCCAGGACCTATGGAGGGGTGGGAGAGGGGAAGAAGCTTTCTCCTTCACCCACTGCACTGAGCCGCAAGCCCTGCATCCCCCACACTGCGCTGCACATCATCCTCAGCTTTCCCCCGGCTTGTCTATTGCTATGAGCTACCATCCCAAGACAGCTTGCTGCCAACAAGAGCTGCTGGGGGTAACACACTGAAGTACCCTACACCCCTGTGAACAGCAGCAGTGAATCCAGGCTCAGCTGCACCCCTGGCAGATACCTGCTGTCAGCAATGTGCATTTTATTATCAGAACAGATAGAGCAGGCCTGAAGCACTACACTTGCATAGCCAAAGCTGTGAAAGGCATGCTTTGCTCCTCAGAGGTAGCAAACTCTACAGCCCAGCACACCTCCAGCACCAAAAGCGCTGAAAGCAAAGACAAGTTCCACCAGTCTCCCAGAGGCACAGTGAGTGGGGCAATGGGAGAGAGAGATTTTGCTCAGAGGGAAAGGAAGAAAGGAACTTAGGAGTACGTGCACCCACATGTGAAGCTCTGACAAACAGCCATGTGATTTATCATCATACTCCCACTTGTAACTCTAACCTAACAGTGTGTCATCTTTACTTTTCATGTTATTTATTTACAAGTGCATTTTCAGTATCAACCCTTTCATTCATTAATCCTAATGTGGCCTTTTTCAATGTCTACTTACCATTTTAAATACTTACTATAATTTACAGGGCTTTCTTGAACACATCCAAGGTATATTATATGGGGCTAGCTTAATGGAAAGTCTTGTACACCAAAGCAGGAAAAAAACACATTTAATTTATGGTGGCTTTGAATTTTGCTCATAATTTACTTCTAGAGAACTATTCATATAAAGCCACACCAATGAGAATTTTCAGTGGTAACGTAGGAGGAAAAAACCAATAAATGCTGATCTTATTATTCATTTTTATTTTGAAAGCTTTCTCATGTTGCATTCTGGGATTATGTAAACTACTTATAATTTAGCAATGTAATTTTGGCATCTAAGCATGAAGGAAGTGCAGTGTAATGGCATGTGAGCCGTAGCAAGACCTTGTTTCAGGTGTGGTCCCAAGAGCAATATCTAAAGCTTTTTGATATTAAGAGTCTTAAGATTTCAGTTGTATGTATCCTTCACCACACCAATGTCAGCAGGGGCTGAAGGACCTCAACAGAAACACTCATGCCTAAAATTTGTAGCAGTCCTAGGCAAAGAAAAGGCTCTTTCAGCTCCCTCCTTCCTTTTGCTGATTCATTAGCGAAGTGGGGGGATCATCAGTTTCTGCCCCACAATATCAATTCCAGTGCAACCTCATGAAACGCTGGAAACAGATGGGGCTGATGATGTAATGTGCAAAATAAGAAACATCGCATGGGTCTGAATTCTTTTTATCAAGATTTTTTGAAAACCATCCCATTTTGGGCAGATGTCCCACTTTAACCGCAGAGAAGCAGCAACCTAAGAAGCCTTTCCTACCCAAGAATAGCAATGAAATGGATTGAGGAGGAGAAAAAATATCTGCTGAAATGCAGGCACAAAGCTGAACAGCAGCACAGGTGATGCTGTGAGCGCACCTCAGGGGTTCACCTGCATGGAGCAGCCTTTTGACCCAGTATGTCTCCCCATAGCACAGCCCCCAGCCCCATGTGCCTCACCCTGTGGAAAACATGGATGGGGATAAAATGCACAGCCATAACCCCATTGCTCTGCAGGGGAAGGGTGGCGGTTGCAGGCAGAAGATGCAGCCAGGCTGCTGTCAGTGGAAAAGTGGCTCACCTGCCTGTATCTGCCTGTCATGTAGTGGGCAAGGTCTCCCTGCTCCCTCCCATACTTTAATCCCCAGCATCTTCTGCTCTGTCCCCGAAGTCTCTCTGACACCCTGTCCATCTACCCTTTCCCCAGCCCCTGGCAGGATATTCATGAGGTGAGAGGACAGCCTGGGGAGAGACCAGAAGGCGGCAGGTAAGCTCTGCTTTGAGCATTTCTTGGGCTTCTGCCACTGTGCTTCTGATCCTCAAGCCTGGCAGGCAGAGAAATCTGGCCAGCATGAACCCATCATCTAATATTTTCCATGGAGAGATGGAGCTATAGCTGGTGGAACGTTTTCATAAGTCACCAAAAGAAAGCAAAGCCCCTTCCATCCCTCCGCCTCTGGCTGCACAAAGACCGTCTGTTTCTCACATGTGCAGAACTTAACAACGTTTCACCTTTGAGAAAGAAAACTTCTGGTCACTGTGTGCAGGGGACACAAAAAACTGCTTTTGGAAAGGCCTACTGGAGGGCCCAGCCAGGACACAGCTCCTCCAGAGATATGTGGTCCTGCAGGTCCTCCTCAGCACCACTGTAAACCTGCTGCACTAGAAAAGGGGCCCTAGAAAACTTACCTGTCGTAGATCACTTTTATGGCAGTACCTTGAATCCAAATCATAAATGTTTGGAAGTATGAATATCCTTAGTAGAGAAGAAATAGTAAAATAAATACCCTCTTCCAATTTTGTCGGAGGACTGCTCTCCTCACTGACAAAAACTCTGGCCTGAGCAGTATGTGTGATATCAGAACTAAGAAAGTTTAATTTGATTTTAAACTTTCCCATGAGTCTTTGCATCTTCCCTTTCCCTGAGTATTATGACACTGTGGTTTGTAGGGGATTTTAAAGACTGAATGTGAAAGACCCTGCAAAGCAAAAAAGATTACTATTTATCGTTAATTTAAATAATAGCATGAACACTCAGAATATCTTGCCTCAATCTTTTCTTTTTTTAATGACCGCCCATTTACAGTCATAGTTTTGTGCCTGTAATTAATTGTGCCTGCTATAGAAATTGTGGGTTGCACTTAATTGTGACTTCAGCTGATAGCATTTTGACATCTGGCTCCTTGGTTATTCTTGTAGATGTGAAGGCTCTTTTAAATACTTGCTCATTTGTCATGAAGTTAAGCCAAACAATTTCAGGAACTCAGAAAGGATGCATTAAAGAGTTTGGAACATAAACGTCTCTCCAGTATTGACACTGCACCAGAGGAAATCTCCCGAGACTCATTGTGGGTTTGCCACAAGCAGTGAGCAACGTATAGCATACATCGTGTTGCTTCAGAAGCAGACCAAGAATTGCTGGGACCTCCACTACAATCAAGGATGTGATTTCCACCTGCAGAAGCATAACCAGCTTATGCCTAACTACAGTGAGCACACAGCAAGATGTGGAATAAGAGCTCATGCCCCGCCTTCCAGAAAGGCTTGTATTGCGCATGCTCAAGCCCAGGCTGTCTTGGAATCAATGTTTCTGCAGTGTGAATTAGCTAAGTGAAAATTAGCTTCGGGAATGTCTATCCCCACTGCTTTCACAACACTCATTGCAAACACAGACACAAAACCCCCATCTGGTCTTTGCTGAAACAAAGTGGATCAACCGTATGAAATTTGTAGTACCTGTTCCTGGGGTTTCTGCTCTATCACAGCACCGTGGGCAGCTGGGAGCAGGGTAGAGTCCAGCTTCTCACCTGATCCTAATCATTGCTCACCTAGATGTTCATGGAAGCGGGTGACACCCCTGCAATAGCTGCTTTCACAGTATGAGGCTGGGGAGGTCACCGAGGCCTCCTGGCAGAGCTGAAGGCATGTAAGGTTTAACCAGTGAATGCTTTGAGACCCTCTGATGGGAAATAATCACGGGTTTTTGTGTGAAGCTGTAACAAGAAATTTTTCCTCCAAAAGCAACCAGTCTTCCCTGCACTAACTTAACTCCTCACCCAGGTATGGCTTATTCAGAAGGATGGAATGGTGGTTTCACACACAGAAATGAAAGAAACTGCAGAAGATGGCCAAGATCAGATGTCTACCACTGTGTCCCTGTGCATCTGTACTAAAGAGGTCCTAGTACCCTTTTTGCCATTTTAAAGCCTGTCCTGGAGCATTGGTGAGGGATTAGAAAGAATTCTGCAGAGCCAGACCACAACTATGCACGAGAGGCTGAGTTAGGTCCAACAAAAGATGAATCCCAGATCTGAGGAGTACTATAGCTGACTGAAAATGAACACAAAGAATAAAAAGACCCAAAACTGAGAAACAGTTTCTTGGCAACCTGTTCAGGGATGAGAACTCTGAGAAAAATTAAAAAGAAATATGGAGAGGCCACCAAGGTAGAGCACAAGCAGCTTCAAGGAGGAAAACCAGTGGTGGGAAGATGTTCCCTGGAATTTCCAGGAGGAGGTCAAGAAGGATACAGAGGTGGACAGAGACAGAAAGTATGTGGAGACAGGAAAGAGTCGTCCGTTTAACACAGGGTAACCTGAAAGGAGAACAAGTGAGGTCCTCTACTCACCACTAAAGGAGAATAAATCCATGATGTGCACAACTGAAGATTGTTTCATACCCTGAACAACAAGGAGGGGAGGGCAAATGCTGGGGTGAAGGATGTGGGCTGTTGTGTGGGGAACCAGACATTTCACTCAAAGGGCAGCCAAGCAAGAGCCCTACACCAAGGAAATGGGTGTCAGGGGCAAGTGGGGTGCCACTGGAGAAGCCACTGCTGCGCTGAGGGCAGTGGTGCTGATTACATGTCATCAAACACATGTATCTGATAATTGAAACAAAATCTGGCAACACTACACTGGAAATACAAAGGAAGAAACATTAGACTCCTGCTGCAGCACTGGCAAGACTGAAGGGAGCTGACTAACAAAACCTATGGGGAAAGAAATTCTGTTTTTTTGAGGTGAAGTGTGCATGAGGGATTAATATATCTGAGCATTTGTTTCCCTTAACTTTGGTATAATACCCTCTATGTTGATCTAGTGAACAGCAACAAAAAAATAAAGTTAAAATAAGGTTGAGTACAGCCGTTCAGCTGTCAATCTAAAATCTTATTAGACATGTTTGTCCTCAAATTCCAGTATAACATTTTTTTGATTGATAGAAAATGACAGGTAGTAAAGTTATGCAATTATGCATGGAGGTGACATTTTTTCTCCAATAACACTTTAGGAATGTAAGAATTTTGTCATCCTCACTACCTGCCTTGTTGAGAAGATGTGATTTACACTCTTATCTTGGGGGAAGGGAAAAAGAATGGTTGCTACCTCAGTGAATGATCTGTGCATATTTTAAATTGGAATATACATCCTTTTTATAGTACTATATCCAGGCATCTTTTCTGAGGAGAGTTTATTTGGGACTGGATGTATTTTTGAACAGCAACAGCAGGAAGCACATGAAAGCAGGAGGCTGGCATACTGTAGCAAGAAGACCTGCCATAATACCCATATGCTGGATGCTGCCCATAGTTCAAACACAGCCTAAACTTTTGGTCAATCTTTTTCTGTCTCAGGGCATAAGGACTGAAACTGTCTGCACATACAATGTTTTCTTCCATCTTCTGCTGCCTGGCACCTGACAGCTGCAAACTGGATGTATTACAAGGACCACCATGAATATGATACAAAGTTCATAATATGCAGCACTTGCAAATGGGCAATAATTAACATTAGCAAACCAGACCCCAGAGTTTCATGCAAAATGTCAGTTCTCTCTCCAAGTGAAACTGTCTACATACATTAGCGAAGAAGGAGTAAGTCAGGGGAGACGTCTTTTAAAACTACGAGACACCAAGGTGATGGCAACAACAAAAAAAGGCCATTATTCTATTCCTAACACCCCATGTAGAAAGCAGTCACCTGCACTCTTGGTCAGCAGTGGTGCCAACCACTGCTGTGTATCCAAAGCAATATACTTCCCCATGTCCCTGTCCAGCTGCCTGCAGTCACATGGGACCAAACAGGTGGCAGGATTAAGTTTACCCAGATTGTAGGGAGCATCTGGGCTGAACTGGGCTGCGCATTTCTGCAGATGCACCAAGGAAAAGCCACCCTGCAGCCCTTCCCTCCTCAATGGAGCAGTCTTTAAGGTGCACTAATCTTAAGGGAGCATTTCAATACCTAACTGGTAAATATATAGGATTTAGGCTAATATTAAACTAAAGGAGGTATTTGAGACATGCTCTACTAGGAAATATTCCCACATTTGATTGAAATGTGTATCTTTAATTCTAACCAGGAGATCTGGCTGTACAGCTACCGGTAGAGGTGATGTTCACTCCAAACACACAGTTCTCACTAGAAATCTAAGATTACGCTTTTGTTCACAGTCCAATTTTCTGAGGTCCATCTCCGTTTAAACAAACAGGACAGCTATCAGTCCTTGAACCTAAGTGGGTTGTTATATTATCTATATTATATTAAAACTTTAGCACCTCAGAACCAGGTACAGTAGGACACGTGGTGGCAGAAATGATTGAAGCTTTGACCCTAAATCAATGGAAATGTTCTTATTTCTCCCAATAGGAACTAAATATTTTCTCTAAAATGAGATTTCTTCAGATCATGTATACCTTCAGTTCTGAATTTTTTATTTGTTTAAATTTCTGGTGCATCTTGGAAGAAAAAAAAATGCACTTTCTCAGATACTGATTTGAGAAAGGTGGCTTATTACAGTGTTTTCATTAAGTTTCGCTCCAGTCATTTCATACCTTGCTGTCTTTTGATTTTGTCTTTACCATCATGGCTAAGCACTGACAGCAGATGTACACAATAGCAGCAGACTGCCTTTTATTTTTATAAAGAAATAGACAACAGTGGTGATCAGCTAAGGTAGCTCTTCACCCATTCAGTCACCCCTGGGAGGTCCTTTACTGGCTGATCTACTCATTAGTCAGGGTTAAGGTAACACTGCCAGACAAGTGCTTTGGGGAACGGAAACCACATGGGGCCAGCTCACTGGGAATGGTGGCCTCCCACCCCTGTGCTCAGGTAGGAAGAATTAAAGGTGCAGAGACTCACTAGATCACACCCCACAATCCTTCCTCCCCAGCTGGAGAAGTCCTTTATTCTGCCCTGTGTGACAACTCCAGAAGCAAGAATGTTCTCCATTTATTCTGAAGTCCATTCTGTAATCAAAAAGGGGGAAATATACAATCAAAATCCCTCACAGTTAAGGAATGTTTCTTGGTACACTGCCTAAATTCTCTTTTGATCTTCATCCTATCAAAATCTCTGGGGCCATCCTAAATCATCCTGTTCCCTACTTGGTGTTTATGTCTTTCTGTTACTTATACACCATTAAAGTGTACTCCTAATCAAAATATAATTCACTTAATCTTCTTTATAAATGAATCTCCTGAGACTCTTAATCATTTAGATTACTCTTCTCTGGACTCTTTCCAATTTCTTGACAGCGTTCTGAGATTGACATGTCCCAAACTGTACACAGTACTTTTGATGCAGCCTCAAAGGTCCTATATACAAGGAAACCACTGCTGAAGCTTGTCAGAGGGACTCTGGAGGAAACCAGATGGCATTGGCTTCACCTCTTTTTTCTGTAAGAAAGCAGCATGATTTGACTTCTTCAGAGTGAAGCTTTTTCATTTTTACTTTTGAAATAACTACCTGGTTTGCTTTTTTGAAGAATATTTTATAATATTTAGACATGTGTTCTGCATCCAGGCTGGAATGCAGTAGCCCCCAGTCTGAATAGTTGCACCAAGTTTTACAGCTTTATTTTCACTTACCTACATACCATCGCCCAGCCTGTCATTTACAAGGCTTCTCATTACTTTATTATTTACTGCTATCACTTATCAACTTTGCTTTAGTGCAGACCATGTAGAAACACAATCTCCTACTCTCCATCTCATCCTCCTCCACTCTTTCCCACATCATTATCAAAAATGTTAAATAAAACTAGATGTAGCTCACATCCCCGCCTAGTAACACTGGAGGCAGTCCCCAATAACTCAACACCTAAATTTATCATTTTCCTTATTTCATGGTCCTTCAGATCACTCTTGGTTTACATGACAATGCTGACATTCACGTCAGTGTTAATTTGTACTTCAAGTAACATTTCAGGAGGCCCTGAAACTACATGCTTCAGGAGGTTCCAAGTGCACTAGCTTCCCTTTACTTCTTTTGCCCACTTTTGTGATTTGATCTGGAAAAAGGTCTTTTACTGTCATGACTTATTCTTCAGAAACCCTTGCTGTTAGTCGTGCTTATGGATGAATTCCAATCTTAATATATATGTCATTGTTTTATCAGGGATAGAAATTGGACCACTGAATGCTCAGTGCCTGGGTTGTTTAATTCAATTTTTTTTTTTTTTACTTTCTACCTTTTAGAAGTTCAGTATTTCATTTGCTTTTTTTCCCCCCAGCCCTCTGGTACTTTCCCATCATACTCTGTAACTTTCTGTAAGTAATTGCCAGTGTTTCTGTAAGTTCATTAGCTAATTCCCTTAACACTCTGAAATGCATGCACACCTGCTGATCTGTATATATATTCAGATGTTTTAAGTATTCTCTTACCTGCTTTTCATCAATAGCTTTGACAAAGTCGTTATTGCTCCTTAATTATCCATTTCTCGTTCCCTTATTTTTCTTGTTTAACAGATTTTTATAAAGCATTTCAGTAGTTTACCCATTTTAGAACCCTCATTGATTTAATCTTCCTCCTCAGTTATTAATGAGTCTACTTGCTCTCCCATATTTTTTGTTCTCTTAATACATTTCATATGCTTTTCTTCTTCTCTTGAACCCCTTCGGTTATTGCTGACACATTCCTCTTCCTGCTGCCCTAATAAGCCTTAACCAGAGAGAGTTTCTTCTCAATACTGTTTTTTGGTATGAGACTGGGGAAAGGTAGTCTTTGTTTATTTACTTACTTACTTACTTCTTTCTCTGTTGTCAGTAGTGTGGGTTTCCTGGCTATTTTCTTTAATTCTCCCTCCATTTGTTACCACACCTACAAACTGCTGCCGCCGTCTCACTCTGCTATTAGACAGCATCTACCTGTGATTCCAGGTGCCAGTGAGGTTGCCCTCTGGTGAAAATCTAGATTCCTTCCTCCCCACCTTGGTCCAGTTGTTTATTTACTCATCTGCCATGTATTTCCAGCCCTCTAAAGCAGGGACCAACCTGTCAAATCTTTCATCACAATACAGTAAGTATCCGCTCTCTGTTTGGAATGTTTAAGCACAAAAAGACAGGAAAAAGTGTGGATATGATCCTGATCCTGCCTTCTTCCATTTTCGTTTCCTTTTCATTGGTGGTGTCAACAAGAGCTGGACATCTCACCTTCTCCATGCCTATGGACAGCCACTCTAACAACTTGTAACTGGAGCAAACTTTTGGAGTTAACATTTTGCTTATTAACAAACACCTCTCTCCCCATGATGTTTGAGCAACAATCAATCTGGGCTCCACTAGACACAAGGTTTTAATTGAGGCAGCCATTTACTTGGGACGCTGGGGAACTAGGAATCATAAAAGAAGGGATTTTTCATGGGAGGCAGTGGTTGGAGCAGGTTGGGTAATCCCTTCCTTCTGTAAAAGGAGAAGCTCAACTCTAACAATGACTTGAGTAATGCAGGGGGAGAGTAAAAACAGCCAGGCGCACAAACAGTACATTGTACATGTACACTGGCTTCTTGTGCGCCACAAGGAGCTGTTGATGTAAGAAGTCTTGCCTGAGAGAGTTCATAAAAGACAAGTCCCAAACAGACAAAAAATATGAGGCATTGAGGAAGAAAGCAGAAAATTTTGTGCCATAAAATAAGAGAGCCAGGAACCAGAGCAGAAAAAGGAGCAAGAACAGCATGTAGTAAACAGTGAGTGGTTAAGAAAGAAGAATTGTGCTCAGGGAGAAGGAAGAGAGCTGAGGTTCACATGAAGAAGCAGATCTGTCTGACTGTGGAGGATAATCAGGAAGCCTCTCCCCAGAGGTGATCTAGAAACTGGAAGAGTAAAATGCATGCCAGGGAGGGTTGGGTAGGTTGGGGGCTGGAAAGGAATGTGAAGGATCTACCGCCTGTCTTCAGCACCAAAAGCATTGTCAGATCAAGGATGTTTTCATTAGGAAAGGCACTGGAAGTGAGTTATCTGTCAGATATCTTCAGTAGGAAAATGCGAGTGCTCAGAGATTAATGAAGCTACTTAAGGAAGTCATCTGAATAGCAGAGCACACAGGCTGCAAAGTAAAAGAAAGAGATTGCAAGGAAAGGCTCCAGACTTAACTGAATGAGCAGCCACCTCAGACTATGTTATTCAGAATGAAACCAGGATTCAAAGAACAAGGAAAAGGTCTGAACAATAACAAAAGCTATTTCCTCAGGCAGGAAATACAGGGACAAAATGAAAATCCCCCAAAAGGAAGGTTTTCTGGAAAATTAAGCTGAGTTAAACCTTGCAAAGGAGCTTAAAACAAATAGCAGCCATTTCCTCAGCTGCCTAAAGAAAAAGAGATCACTGAATGAAGAAATGGAGCTGCTATATGGGGACAATGTAGCAGAGATTAAAGATAACCTACAAATGGCCCAAAACTAAATTAATACCTTTGCCTCCATTTTCAATGAAGGTGGCATAGGACAAAGGTAAGTAGTGGAAAAGTGGGGATTAAAACCCACCACATTCTTTGTACCAGCAGAACTCAGTGTAGCGTAAACAAGAAAGATGATCACCCTGGATTTTGAAGGCACCATTCCACTTGGAACGAACACTCTGATAACAAGCATTCTTTATCTAGATATCAGGTCACAATACCAAGTCTGCACCTGCTTCAATTCTCAGTCTGTTTCCTTTTCTGCATCCCTCCAAACCATCCATTCACCTTCCCTTTCAGTTTGCCCAGACCTTTTAACGTAGACAGCACATACCTTTTCCCTACTTCTGTTCCTTAAACCCACTGGTTCAACTGAGGATTTTAGTGAACAGTTTTCCAGCAGAATTCAGCATGAGGTGGTGTGAAACATTTCAAGTCAATGACTTAAGTCTGGCACAATTATAAGCATCTGAAAAACAGAATGTTACAGACAGGGGTTTAGGATGCTAATAATTTAATAAAGCAAGATATTAGACCAGTTATGAAAATATTATGTCTCAGCGCAGAATTTCAGTGAGGGGTTCTATGTTTTAGTATATCATCTTTTCTCCCAGCAAACCACTCCAAGTCACAAAAATGCATGAAGGAAAACACTTGCAGCACCTTCCAGAACCTCACCTCCAGCTAAATGCCTCCTTATGAGCCCAACCCTACTACTGATGTGAAGGGTAAGGTGCTGACAGAGTTAATAATAAAGAAGCTGTAAAATCTACACTGAGCTGACTGATTTGAGAAACACTATGTCCCCTTCCTTCTCTCCCAGAGAATTTAATTTTCATCTTGGTTGTTAACTATTCTCTGTTAGTTACAAGCCAAAAGCAGAGTTTATTTTACATCATCTATATTCCTTCCTCCTTAGTGATACTTAATGAGTTGAAGGGGCTGGAAACTTGTTCTCAGCCAAGCCAATATCCTATGAGTTATAAATGACATTTCATCCTCATATGCAGATTTTTCTGTGCCTAAGTGAATTATTTACAAGGTACAGCTTGTGGCTCCAACAATCAGCTGCCAGAGATTTACACCTACACTGAGTCCCTGCTTTCCTGCTGGGAGAATGTGAAATTTTCCACCGCCCTTTAAGATCTGAAGACTTAACAGAGAATAGCTCTTCCCAAAGCTGGCACTGCCTTTCTTGGGATGGTGGCTGACTAGTCTTTGCTGAGGGAGAGAGAATAATGGTGAGCTGAAACACCAAGAGTGACTGCTTCAGTAGCTTAAAATAGTCTTTTTTTTTTTCCCTCTGCATGCAGCTGCAAATCAAAAGTATCATGGATCATTTAAATACTGTATTTCCAGTCCTGTATGCATAATGCTGAAGGTAGTCATAGCATTGTTTCTTTGTCTTTAATAAGGAAAAAGTGTATAGAAATTGAATACTACTGTGATCAACAGAGTAACAGGGAGGTGGATAAGAAAAATAAGGAAATTATAAATTGTCTACCAAAACCTACCTCCAGATTTAAGGGAACAGGAGAAAAACTTTAAAAGTATATCAGTTTTAAGGTAAATTATTTGAAGTTAATTGGGAAGTATTTTGAAAGCTGTGTTGCTGTTACTGAGTCTTTTCATGTAAGACAGTATCATGGAGAGCAAAGCATTGTGAAATGGGGTTGTAGTTGGCAACATGGTGCTGCATCGCCAGCAGCCAAGCTGCTCTGGAGAGCAGGGGTCTGGAGTGTGTGCGGCTCCTTCCTGATGCCGCAGGTAGGCTGTCTTTCTCCTTTGTGTTCTTCATAGCTTCTCACCAGCTTCCAATACTTCTATAATGTTTAGAAAACTAATGATGTTTACACTTGAGTGAACAAAAAAACCAACTATGTTGCAACTTAAGCTCTCCAGAAAACCCTTAGAGCCATGTACATGGTACGTGTAGGTAGCAAAACAAGGCAACAGAGTCATTTAGGGGGAATAATCCCTCAGTGGCAGAAGACATCATATTTTTTTCCTTTTCAGGTATCTGTGATCCTAAAACACTGATGTGATTCTCTTTTTCCTTCCATTTGAATCTCCACTGGCAGGAGATTATCTGCTGCTTCTTTCATTTCCCTCTTATCCAGTTTGTATGTTATAATATTAGACTGGGGCTAAAATTGTGTAAGTATGCTTTTTCCTTGACCAGCCTCCCTGAAAGAAAAGACTGTCAGGCTCCTGCCATCGATAGACAGATAGATAGATAAAATACTGGTGCTTCCCTCACCTTAGGTCACATGTGGCAGAGTTTCATGTAGAGGCTAGGCATTCAGTAATACTTTTCAGTAAAATATTTTCACCTTTCATGGCTCTGGGACTTGATCCAGCTTGTCAGTTCAACACATAAGTACATGCTTAATTACATGGCATGTAATTCTCACCAACTCTGACAGTCAGTGTGTGTGTTTCTGAATTTGGGACCCACATCTACACCTGAGGCTCACTGTCCGCCTGTTAATATCTGTCTACTGCTGCCTCCATGAGACCCCAACAGCCTCACTAACATTCTTTGCCTCTGAGTGGGATGTGAGAAGCACAGCCAAGCTAATCATTTGTTTTCCAAAGCAGAGCATGTGACAAGAAGACCTAGAGTGGCTTTGAGAAAGAAATATCCCTAGAAAGCAGCTAAAACTTTCCTGTAAGAAGGAAGAGTAAAGTTTTACTCCACACCATTCCACTTTCTGATAAAAGGTTTGCATTTGTATTGAGAATCTTCCTCAGCATACCAGTAAATACCTTTTTTCCTTTAAACCAAAGAACAGTAAAATGGCAATTAATTTGGACTAGGTAAAATATATAATTACCTAGTCATAAAATGGACTATAAAAGTGCTACATTGTTGAATCCATTTCATTAGTAGCAGGTACATAAAAACTCTTTTAGTGTATAAAGACACAAGTATTGTGCTTCATTGTTTTCAAATGACAGTGGCTTACTTTTTCTTGTTTTTGCAAAGCAGACCTCTCGGCAACATTACTCCAGCAGTTGTTTAGACTTCTCTTCATTGCTTTATCCACATTATCATAGCTTTGGCTTGAAACAGATCAAAAGCGTCAACATAACTTAGAACCCAAACCCAGAAGCTGTAGGTCACATAAACCCAGACTGAACGTTGATGTAGGTAGTTTTACCTTGACAGGCAGTTGGTGCTTTTTTTTGTGTGCTTTTTTTCTGTGTTTTTAATCCCAAAATTTGGGTGTGTTGCAGACAAATTGGAAAGTTAAGGAGTAGGGGCAATCCTGTAGAGCTGCCTTTCTAACTTTCATCTCATTATTTGTTTGCTGTTTTCAATCTGAAAAGCCCACAAGTCTTTCAAGATACACACATCTTAACTATAAAGTGCATCCTATCAAAAAAAAAAAGAATAAAAAAAGAAAAATAAAAATAGAACCTTAGGAGATGAGGAAACTTGTTTTCCTGGAGTTTTTAATCGGTGGTAAATCCAGTGTACCTGCCTTGCAATGTCACCCATTCCTCTGAAACACAGCATTCTTCAGTGATCAAGAATCTAAATTGGCATAAAGAACTTCTTCATTAGGACATCAAAACTGTAGGAATATTTTCAATTGTTGGTATAACTTTTTCTTGGAAGTGCTTTCACTTATTTTGCGACCACCTAAGGCTCTCTAAGGTACACAGCAACACAGTTTGAGACATCTCTGTGATGTTCTGTACATCATATAGTTGCTAACAACCTGTCAAAGTCATCCTGACACCAAACTGAGAAGTTGATCGTTTTGGTAATGTATTAGCAGAGATGAAAAAAGATGGTCCTCATTATTGTAATAAAACCAACAGAGACACACTGAGAATCAATTACTGATTCTGTGACCTGTTGAACTAACCCTCAGTCAAGTGGGAAACTGCACAGAGCATCTTACATTATCAAATGATTTAGGATGGAACGCTGTCTGAAGACTTGCAACAAGTCAAGGCAAATACGTTTCCTTAAATTGTAGCTTGCTTAATTACCTTGTTCCTGAGCACAAAGATCAAACTGAGCAACTTAAGGTGCTGAAGCACTCTGCCAGCTGGACATGAAAAGGAAATAATTAACACACACACAAGAGCTAAGTTTAAGGATGAGACTCCTACTGACAACAGCAAGGGGATCCAAAGTTAAGGCAGACACTGTGTCCTTGACCGGATCCATGTGCCTACAGTTTGCAGCACATATTGGATTGGGGAAGAGCACCATGTGTTGCAGCCATTTCAAGGAGGCAGATGGCTTTTTAAAGCACTTGGTGTAGGGAAAGCAAAGTCCTTTCAAAGGCTGGCATTTCACTCTCAGTATTTGTCACAAACTGTTCCACCTCTTGCCTTCGCAATGCCCAAGTATCACCAAGAAAATTCCCTCTCATAGAAGGCACTATGCAAACATGTGGAAGAAAGTTATGTTCCCTGATACAATGAAGTGACCAGTGAGGCAGGAAATTAGTTAATGATATTTCATGTTTTGAAAGCATGCCCAGCATTAACTTATTTTTCTTTCCAAAATCCCAGCCTCAAGAAAGTTGAAAGTCACAGAAAACCCTGTTTGGTGTCTACATACATTTCCCAGGGCTCTCATGCTGACAGCAGCATCTTTTTTCCTACTCTGACCAGTCTCCCAGAGGTAAGGCCTTTCTTTCTTAACCAAATTCAGTGGTGATAAGGTGCAAAGTAACTGTTTACCGAGGAGAACTTGAACCTAGGAGCCCAACTTTTATCCATTACTTCCCACATTTTTTAATAGGATCTCTCATGCCTGCCTGAATAGTCACCCAAGATGAACAGAAAAAGACACCTCATTTTAACATATCATCTTGAAGGATGGAGTCTTTGGAGTACTGCGCACTACAGATTTGTTATGATCAGAGGGGCCAGATGTCACCAGCTGAGCCGTTCATTTGATGCTGTGCCATTGCTCGGTGCTGCTGCCATAGATACTGCCCTGCCCTTATGGTGGCTGCTGTGATTCATTGAAAGTAATATCATCCCAACTGCCACTCCAGGGAATCTTGCAGGCATGATTTTCTAACACAGCATGACCCATTAAAAATAACTGCCAGGAATCCTGCGCTTTATAAAAGGGCATCTTCATTAGCTCTCACGGTGGGTCGCCAGAAAGTCCCAGGCGCTACAGTAGTCACGGGGTAATTTGTAGTTATCAGAAACATTGCATTTAATGTCTTTATTCCTGTGGAGCTGGAGCCCACTGGTTACTAAACACAGACTCCTCCTCTTAAATCACAGAAATTAAAGAGGGAAGAGACCCATCAGATTATTTTGTCAATCCGCTCTTTGAATGCAAAATTGGCAAATGTATAGCCTTTGCCGCCAAGACATTCAGTGCCAGGGACACTCACCACTGTGCTACAGGCCACTTCACTTATCAGTGCCTACTAGGGCTTGGCCTTTCTCCTAAAACAATGAATTCCTGGGTATGCCGTGCAGCACTTTGTCCTTCACATAGAGCTTCATCCAAAGAACAGACTTTAAATGACTGCAGAAGTATGTGGATTGGGTGTCTCACCTGCTCTATTTATTCTTCCAAATATCCTGGAATAGGAGCTGATGTTTTACTTAGATAGTTAGATAGAAGTATTCTAAACTTCTATTTTTATCAAGTCAAATGGAAAACTCCTTTTTTTCCCATGACTAAACAAGCCTTCCACATAATTTAAAACAAAAATATCAGCTTTAATTATTCATGGACATGATCTACATGGGCATCAACTGTCAATAAATCTTATATACCCCCATTCTTATTAAAACATGTATGTAACTCCCTGAAGATCTGTCCTGCTTCCCAGCACTGCAGCTCATTCTGTGGTGGATGGGTGAGGGCAAAGTTCCCCCAGAGAAGAGAAGAAAGACATGACAGATATTAAGCATGAGCTTATCACTCTGGTCCTCAGATGTTATAGTGATGAATGTCCTACAAAAAAAAAATAATCCCAGACTAGAGTAGAAAGGCTGTGGTAACTAGCATTAATAGAGACCTGGGACCAGAAACACATTTTTTTCAGCCCCTTCTAGTAAAAGTATTTCCTCTTGTACTCAAGAGGTTGAGTATTGACTCAAGTACATGGTCCACATGAAGTTATAAAGCATATATTCTCTACAGCATTGAGTATGAGCTATAACACTTTGGGCCATAGCAGCAATTCATAACAATGAGCAATAAAAAATAAATTCCAATACATGTCTTGTTCTGCAAGGGTGTGGACTGAGTTTTAGGGCAAACTCCTTGCAGGACTGGAAGAAAGGCCTCCAAGCTACATTGCAGTTTCTGAACGACGTCCAAGAATGAGTCCTAGTTCTGTGGTGAGTACATCAAATAGGGAGCAATCCTTTCCATTATATACTACCTCCCCAGTCATTATGAAATCATTTGGTATTCACTGTGATAACACCAATCATTAATGCACTCATTTGGCATTCGTATGACTTGTCTTATGCACTTCCCCAGGAATCCCATTGTAATTAACCATTAGTTAATGTAAATAGTAATGGACATTTAAACTAAAGTGTTACCAGACAGGGTCAGTAGTAGCAGAGAATAAATGTGTTCATGAAACAGGCTACAGTCACTCCAAAAAGCTCCTTTACTAATGAAAGCCTAATAGTAAATATGTCACTTAATCAGCATCAGGGGCTGTTAAAAGCATTTTACAGTGTTTCGTCTGAAAACCGTATTCAGCATTCCCTCTTCTCTTTCTGCATCTCTAGAAGTCTGGACACACAGACAGCTTTCCTCTTACACAGCAAACAAGCAAAGATTATGACAAAACTTTTCTCTACACAGCAGTATATAGTGAACCAAGAGTACCAGCAAAGTATCAGGTGTGCTGACACATCACGCACGTCCTGCGATTGATGGGTCACTGAATACTTTAAAACAAGGAAAAGAGCAATAAAGAAAAGTGAGCCTATGAAAAGCTAAACTAGTTTTACTGTTTGCATCACATCAGTCCTCGAATAAACTGTAGTAATGAACTGTAATAGAACGGGATCTGGCATAATACCTTCTCCCCTGCCAGACTTGTATTCCTGGAGATGTTTTAGAGCTGGGATTCACTGACCTTTATACAAGTGACACAGATCTAGCTTTCTGGTAAGAAGCCACAAATTATCATTGAGTGGAGCTGTGAGGACAATTTCTTGCAGAAAGCAAAAGTAGCAAAACTTGATGTTTTGCCAGCTTTATAAAAGGCAAAAAAAATTCACTTTTCAGCCAGGGCACTTACTTATGTGAATTATTATCATAAGAAGGAACTGCCTTTTGCCAAATATAATAGAAATGGGAACTTTTCACTGTCATATGGTGTGGTGTGTTAGCCAGGGTTCCTGTAAATAATAATAATAATAACAAATCTAAGTCTACCTCAAGAACCCCGTGGAAATATAATGACAATACTAGAAGCTCAAAAGTCACTTTCCAGTTAATATAATTTCACCTTTCTCAGTAATTAAAGAACATTAATCAATAATACCAATGATGGATTTCACATTATCAAGAATCATTATCACACAAAATCCTCACAAATGCAAGAAGCCAAAATTTGTTGGGAAAAAGCGTTGCAGATTTTAAATTACCATTTGTTTTGATGTTGTTGTGATTGTTTCCACTTGTAACTACAGAGTAGAAGAATGCTTTTACTTGCTTTTGGAAAGTCAGGAGTAGAAGAAGCTGAGGAAACACTGGGGCTGATAGATACATAGGACTAGCTCCTGCCAAGATAGGAAATAAAACAAAATTCAGCCAATTTGGGATTAAACAGTAGTGAGCTGATTAGGCAGTTTTGTTTCTTTTCAAAGCTCACAATTATTGGTAATCCTGGCTACTTAAAAACTTCCCAAGACTCAGCTTCATGGTTTCATTTTAGTTCCATAAGGAAAAATGTGACCGTTCATCACAAACACAAGGTGTTTCTTTGTTGGGTGATCCCTTGGGAAACTTCATTAAAAAAATCCAAAACCAAAAAAACTGTGACAGCAGGGTGACTGAGCTTGTGCTTCCCTATTCTCTCCATAATGAGTAGTCTTCTACTTCCAAGTATTTCCATTAGATCCCCTCGGCTATATCCTTACAGGAGCAGGGTTATGCTCTTCCACATTCCAGCTTTTTAGTTTGCCACTGTGAACACTCCCAAACTGTGAGGCAGTTTGTGCAAAAAATCCAGTTGTCAAATGGAGAACACAAGGAAAAATTTCATATTACCCTTCATCTGAAACTAGAGATTTTCTTAATTTGTCTATTTTAGCTTATCTCTGAAAGACATGCAGTAGAAATCTTTAATTACTCAGAAAGTTCAGGCTTCAAAATTGTGTATTTATTCTGGATTTAAGAGCATTTTCTGAACAGATGTGCTGGTATGCAAACACCTGCTGCCTCCTTTTTCCTAACCAGGCCTAATTTCAGTTACTTATTTATTTTTTTCTTCTCTTTGTTCCTGTTATCATGGTTTCATTTTGGTCTTTCTGATCCCAGACAATGCCTTTGCTCTTTCAACCCCACTAGACCAGTGGAATATCAAAAGAAACCCTGTGGACTAGTAGGACTTTCAGCAGAATGGATAATTTGTCTTCCTTAGAGGCTGCTCTTTTGGGGCTCAAGGCAAATAATCGTGGGCTGCTTCATCCTGACCTCATCACTATGCTGGTCTCAGCCATACTGCTCTAAATGGAAATTGATGCCACCGCCATCAGTGCAGGGATTACCAGGAATTGCAACAGGTCCTCAGTTCCACTTGGATCTGACTGCACTTGATCTCATCCCTCAGGACAGTCAAACTGGCCTGAAGAAGGCAATTTTTCTCTTTACCAAAAAACTAGTGTGATGCGGTAAGTTTTTCATAATTTCTTTCTCAATATGTGCTACAAAACCAAGCATAAATAGTCTCTGGGTGCAGTAAAATTGGGAGTCAGGCTTCTAGAGCAAGAGGGGAGAAGTAGGAATCTGGCAGCAAATTTGGAGCCATCCCAAATATTGGGTGGTGGGTGGCAGGAAAGTGAAAGCCATCTGGTGGCTCAGATTTCCTGTATAAGGAGGTCCTCTGGTTTGGAAAATGTGGGCCTCGGCTCCTCCAGGAAACAAATGCTTGCAAAATGAAAAAGGAAATGTAACGGTTTGCCTGTGGATTTTGATATGCGATGCAGTAAAAACAGTTTCTAATAATGTCATTTCTACATTTCTTCATTATGAGTCATGAGTAAACATGACATTTCTGCAATGCGATCTAGATATGTGATCAAAGATTAAAATGGAGCCATTTTAATATTTTAATTATTCCGGCACTGTCAGGCTTCAGGGTCTGTTATGCCAACACCCAGTGCAGAGCAAATAATTTGTAACAAAGAATTTTATCAATTTTAGCAGCTTTTTTCTCCATGTGGATTGTGTGTGAACGGGTCATTATTTTCTCAGATTTGTTCATTATTCGAAATGATCCACAATGAATAATTTATACTAATATTTCTTATTCTGTGGCTTCTTTGCCACCAGTTTGTAGCTGCCTGGGCTAGTTTTGTCTGAACAAACAAATCACATGGCCTCATTTCTGCTTCCAGGTTGGCTGAGAAGTGTTTTGCTGGGTAGGGTACTCCCATTTACAAGTTCTGTATGTGCTCTCTGCAGATATGCTCATTCTCCATTTAAAAATGCTGTTTCCACAAGCACTTTTATGAGTCAATTCATTCATTCATGGGGAGTGAACAAGAGTACAAACACAGCAATGAGAATTCAAAGTTTTATCCCAGCAATTATTTTGCTGATTTTCTTTTTTCTTCTTTTTCAGTTCTCAGTCCGTTCTTTCACCTTTGGCTAACAGACCTTTATAACTGGAGAAGTGCCAGCAGGTTTATCTAGGTGCAAATATCTTGTGCATTAGTATAAATCAGAGGAAGAGCTTTCTTCAACCGTCAGTGACAGATGCATTACTGATATTTCAGTCCAGGATCAGGTGCTCCAAAAGGGTTAGGAATAAGTTTCCCTATAAGTCCAGTAGTTTCAGGTATTTAAAAGTGTATGTCTCATGAAGCATTTGACTTGACAATTAAGGAGTAATCCCAGAGAGTTGGGTATCTTTCTTATTATCCACCAAAGTACTCATTATCCACCAAACCTAGTAATATAACGTGGGTAAGATGTGTGGACAACTCTTTCTTAATATGGTAAATCTAAAGAATTCAGCCCTAGCATAGATCAGCTAAATCCCTCTGTTAAATTTCTACGTTTTCTCCCTGCACCTACCTGCAGATCTTGCTTTCCATGCCGCCCATGGCAATCAGTCCAAATTTCAAACACTCTGCCAGTAAGACAATTTGACCTGTGTGTTCCCTAAACCAATCCATTCACTCACGACCCTTTGTTCTGGAAACAGTCATAATCTAGAACTTTCATGAAGGACAGAAGATTTCAGAAGCAGGTGTCTTCTCCACAAACTGCATAAGCCTTGCTACAGCAAAATGTAGTTGGATCAGTAAATTGGCCAGCCTGAATAATCAACTTTTTTGGCATTTCTTCAGACAGCCATACAGTCCTCAAACTTTCAAGATCTCACAGGACTGCTATCCCCTGCCATGTGGCAAATAAACCCAATATTTATGCTGGAAATGTTCCCTTTGTGGTTCATTTGGAAGCAATCTAAAAGCAAAAAGAGATGGGCTTGGATCATTCTGCCCATCAATTAACATTATTGAATATTTCCTAATTCCTCATCTGCCAGAACAGCCCCTCGCAGTGCAGCTCTGGCTATAAAGTTGTGGGTGAGGGGTGAGGCATGGTGCAGAGGGAAGAACACCACTCGCTGCTTCATTTCGACTTGATACACCACATGGTGCACAGAAGCTCAAGCAGGAGCCAAAACTGCTTTAAAGAGCACCTTGCTTTGTGAGTCACCGAGGGTTAGTCACGCACACTGACACAGGATCAGAAAGCCTTCCATTTTGCAAATGGTAAGTGATGACGACAGTTAAGCAAGGGAGTCCACTGTGACTCTCCTATTCCAAGATGTGTCATTATAAGCCTGATGGAGCACCCACAAAGAAAACACTGTGCTCCAAATGCTTTGTTAGTTGTCCTTTCCTGGATAAAAGGAACATCTATACACATTTTAAGTTTCACCTTCACATTCTTTTATGCTTTCATCCTCAAAGGTGTGACTATGGAACATTTGTAATGCAGCTACATTCATCTATCAGTCTACCTTCCCCTGCTTCATCCCAGTAATAGCCAACACCAGTGGTTATGCAGAGCCCTACAATACTACCTCCAGGAATTTAAAAAAAAAAAAAAAAAGTGGGTTAGAAAGACTTCTTTTTTAAAATGACTAAAGAATATTTTTTTTGTTTACATCCTCTACAGATGCCATTCTCTGCTGATGAGTACCTCTAAATTTTGCCCTTGAGTAAATTATACACATAGTGTAAGTATGCAAGTTGCTAAACCCAACAGGCCATTCTGCCCACCAGATGGAAAAGTTTCCCTTCAGCACTTACAAAACCATGCATATGTAAATACAAATCTAATTATATATTAGGTGTGAATATCTAGGTACATATGCAAGTATCTGTAATCATGTATTTTTTAAGAAAAAAGCATATAAAAAAATGCTAAAGTTCACCAGAAAATGAGCAAAAGATAAGAAATCAGGACTAGGTACAGTAACAAACCTTTATTTGGCTTCTTTCTCCCTATGTGCATGGCACAGTCCTTAATTAAATTATCATGTCTTACTTTTTTTCAATACCTTCTTCATCAGTGAAGAAGAACAGGGCTCATGAAACTTTTCAGTATTATGTTTTATCCTCGTCATCCATGTGTGGTTTCATGCACTGTCCAGCTCTGCACTGGATACAAAATTATTGTTTTCTTCTCCCCTTCTACTTGTGGGGGTGTCATGACAGTTGTTTAGATTTTTTTGGCACCATTAAGAATTTATCTTTAGGACACTACTGTGAAAAAATGTGAAATCACTGCCTCTGGTTTACATGCATAAAATTTGAGAAAGAGACTAATGTAAGCATTCTTAAACATGTAATTTAATTTGGGGTTCCTGACTCAAAAATTCACATTCTGATTTCTAGAGTATTTTGCACGTTCATGGTACTGCTTCTCTTCAGAGCAGAGGTCATCTTCACCTTACACATGGCTGTGGGCAGTCTGCAGCTCTAACAACCAGAGCTCTGATCCCAGAAAATCAGGCTCCCTGTGGAAGACCTTTTCTGGAGCAACTTGCCTGTCATCAGATTAAAACTCTGGACATAAAGCTAGGAGAGAATTCAGTCACCCTGCATGATGCCCACTTTTAACAGAGCTCTACAGAACACCCTTTTCTGCCCCCACTTTCCTTGTCCCAGGCACAAGACATCTTTTCATTCCCACAACCCATAAGCAAGTAAGATGTCCACCTACAGTCACCACATTGCTCAGATACATCACCACAACACAGGATGTCCTTTGTGATGAACCAGACACGAGTCCTGAAATGAAAAGTTATAACATTATAGAAAGAGTGCTATGCAGATTAGGAACTAGGGTGATGATTAAGTTTGAGGACACAGCTCCTGACATTTTGTGACATTCTTCTCTTGAGTTCTCAGCCACAATGTAATGTATATGTCATTGTTCTTGGGGTTATTTGTATGTTTTGCCCAATTCCCGCTTCTTTGGTTTACTTTTGTTAGTTTCTTTTAATTTTCAGTCCCTCTCTTGCACCCATGATTGAACAAAGCCAGTTCCCATCATGGAAATCACCACATAAACAGTTTAGGATTTATGAGGTCCAACAACTGACAAGAGAGTTTTTCCATAGACCATGTTTAGCAGCCTTAACTTCAGCCACTGGTATCACTGCAATCTATAGTTCTCCATTTCAGCTGGGTTGGACTGAAAAACAGTGTTACCAAAAATAAGTAGAGTTTGAAAATCTAGCTCATCACCATGTATGATTTCTTTTGACAGGATACTGTTAAGCCTCTCCATTTTCATTTGCCTGCCTCCATGCAGGGCCCCTCCACCAAGGCATCTGCGTTGGAAAGCACGTATTACATGCATAAGGTTTTTCTCATGTGCTCCCTAGGGTAAACACTATCACCGAGAATCTCAAAACAGCCCCACTTAGCTTCATGGCAAGGGGGTATCTGAATCCCTTAAGCAGCTTTGACAATCTTGACTTGCAAGCATTATTGTTTGAAAACTATGACAGTCTGCCTTGGTGGTGATATGCATAATAATGATAAAATGCAGCATATATGCATTGGCCTTTTAACTTAGGCTTGACTGGAGACTTAGCAAGCCTTCTTCCAGCAAAACTGATTGCCTGTGAGCACGACAGTGCAAAGGTCACAGAAGGAGACCTTCCTACTATTGAGGTAGGACCAAGCCAGGATTACAGTCTTTTAATTTGATGTGTACTAAATTAAAAAAAAATATTAAAAATACACAAAACAATAACAAAAAACCCCCCAACAATATGCTTGATGAGTTTAAGATCCACAGGAAAATATTTAATGTTGCACTACAATAAAAGGAATTGGTATGAAGCATAAATGCCAAAGCAGTGAAAAGAACTGACAAAAAGCATACTGGTGTGTACAGCAACACCCACACAATCAAAAGCATTCAAGGAAATTAAAAAAAAAAAAAATATCAAGTGACTAAAGATCCGGCTATGCAAGGGAGTTGTATAGTATAAGTAATCTCCATCCACAGCTATTCCAAGGATTTGACTGTACTGGAATTTCAGGAAAAGTTTGAATCAGTTGGCACAAAGAAAGAAAAGAAATCAGAGGTAGAAAGAGAACTTCAAAATACAGGCAGATACCCCTCTCAGCTATTTTTTTCAACTGTATTTCAGAACTCACATTTAGAGGTGCATTTGACCCCAAAATTCTGAATCTGGATATCTTTAGATTTTGGGGTGCTTAAAAATGAATGAGATATCACAGCCAAGTTTGTATTTGGCCTTGGTGCCAAGCAAAAAAAATCTTAATCCAATCCTTTCCAAACTTTGGCTGTTCAGTTTAACATCCCCGTTTGGATTCAAATCCAGCATTTCAACTCAGTCTTTACTTATGTCACTTTGGATCATGTCACAAAGCAAAAGCATACAGCTGGATGCAATGCAATAATGAGACAGAACATAATGAAACATGGTGTAACGCACCTCACCCAACACTGCAGCAGCTACCTTTACAACTTAAATGCTCTTTTTTTGTTCTTTGGTTATTTTTGTTTTCACAGGCCTGCTAAATTTATTGTGCACTGAATTTTTGGAAATTCAGGACATAAAATGCCCAGTGAGCCCCATGCACTTCCATGACAGCGTTTGTCTCTTAGTTACAGCAAGGGTAATGTTATCAGCACCAAGCAACCCAGATGAAAATTATCAATTGGTTACCAAGAAACCTAATGATTTCATCAATATTATTTTACCAGTTACAAAGGTCATTTGGAGAAGTAATGCCACACGAAATGTGCTTGCGAAGTGGGTGATGTGTGGGTGGCTGTTAAGGGTCAACACTTCATTTCTCATTTCTTTAATTGATACTTCTGAATGAGTATTAATTGAGCTGCAATGAGAAGAGTGTGCAGTTTGACAATGCAAGTGACAGGATGGAAGTGCCATTTGCAGAGTGTATATAACCACAGCTAACACCCTCAAAGCGTTAATTCCATTTTATGTCTTTCACATTTAATAGCAAATTTGCCATTTAATCTTTAAGACAGAAGTTACTTATTCTCAATCTACCTCTCACTTGCACTGATATAATCTCATGCCACTCAGACTGGCCTGTGGCATGAAGCACATCACACTTTCAAATCAGGTCCATTTTTTCATTAGCTCATATCCTTCCTGAGATGCCCTCCTTTACAGATGGCTGATCAGCAATCAACACTAGTTTGTTTCAATCAGAAAAGCAGCCGTAACTTCTCATTTAAAGACTGTTCCTGGAGAAGCGCATTAGTCGAAGGCATAAAGCTGGCACTGGGGCAACAGTGACTCTCAGAACTGATTTCTTTTTAGGATATTTTTTAAAGAGATAGACTCCTTTTTTATGTGGAGACATGTTTCTTACTTTAAAAAGGAGCATAATGAAACCCATGCCTTTACATGTTACGGGGAGCCCTTCACGTAGCGTGGGCAGGTGTCAATAGACTGTAAATCTGAAGAGTGAATACAAAAGGTAGCAAAAAGCCAGGAGGAAGCCAGGGAATAGTTCCCATATGTACGTGCTAACACTTTCTCCCTCTCTGTTCCTCCTCCAGCAATGCAATGTGTTGCCCTTTGAGCCTACTTGACTGAGGTTAAGCATTTACACTTTTTCAGAGGACAGTCAGTCCACTCAGGGAGATACTGACTTTCATAGCAGGAGATTTCAAAATTATTTCCTCTCTGCTTGGGCAGCTCAAAAGCACACGTGCACAGAAGCAAAGGTCAGATGTCATCCAAGTGGCGGGAGAGTGCCAGCTAAATGCTTGGGATATATTTTTATATTGGCCTCAGCTCAGCCTCCAATTCTGCGGGAATCTACTCGGCACCCACAATCCGCTCCAGTGCATTAACCCTAGGTGCAAATGACAGGATTTAGCCTTCCAGGCACTGACTTGTGGGTGCAGTCAGATAGCTAGATAACTTAATGCTATCATTTGCACTCACAGTTAACTGCAGGTAGAAAAGAAAGCTGGAGTGTCTGGAAAGAGAGGGAGGGATGGAGATCTTTTTCCCCCTCTTCCTGCCCTCCTCAATATCGGATTTCTTGCACTCAGTGAGGAATTGCTTTTTAGCTTGCTGTCCAGAAAATACAGAGCTGCTCATCACCTCTTTCCCTGTGGTGGCCATTTGCAGCTGAGTGCACCAGTCTCCTGCTCAGCCTTTTTCCTTCTGTTTGCACTACCTGGCAGACCACAGGCTACTCGCTTCTCTTTCCTTACTCACTGCTTTCTCCACCTTCATTTCGTGCACATACCTTCTTTTATATTTGAGTTCATCCTGGTGGTAAATTTTGCCTATTCCCGTCTACCCATACTCTTCTGCTTTTTAATTGTTTGTTAATTCTGTCTTGCTTCCTTCTTTTTTTTCCAGCTGCTAATAATTTTCTGATACCCAGTTACTTCAGCCAGATCATGTTATACCCACTAATAACCATATCCCTTAAGTCTTCACCCACATCCCTGATAATTCTCTTCTGCCCTCTCCTATTTTCTTATGTGCAACCAGGCCTGCCTTCAAAGAAACTGGCTACCTACACACTTGCCCCTACTGATGTTTTACACAAGTAAATACAGAAGTGTGATGTCATCCATGTCATCTGCGTGTCATCAGCTGGTCTGTAATTGCAGAGGGATGGCAATGGGTGGCAAATGCTTCACAGGCTCAAGGAAGCAGGGACTCAGAAAGGACCTCATCACTAATTGAGGTCTGTGGATGCCAGGAATACGCACAAAGAAATTAAATTAATAGAATTATGCTGGTAAAAACAAGGCATGCTGGAGAGGCAGAGCTTCTCTAACCAGTGGGTATGGACCCGCTTTGCATGCTTACTTCACTTACCATAAGTTCCTGCTACTTTATAACCAAACCAAATGTGAGCTGTGCAAAAAGATATTCTGAAACTTAATTACTCCTCCAGTTTAGTGTGAAGTCAGTGCTCAAATGGCTGAATTATGCCATTTGGAAAGGACAATTGGTTATTACACTTATCAGATTGTTTGTGACAGGAATGGGTTAATTTTCCTAACCTTTTCTGTTCTTGTTCCACTAGCAGGGGTGTCAAAAGGATGGATAAGCGTGTTGCTATTTTCTGGTTTTGTTTCAGTGTCTATCACGAGAGTGGACCAATTTCATACCATTTGCTGCTTTCATTACTGTCTCAGGGTTGTCACAAGAATTGATAAATTTCAGACTGTTTTTCTTGTCCTCATTACAATCTTAAGGTTGTCATGAGAATGAATTGATTTTGTGCCATTTTCTGTTCTCATTACAGTCTTTGTCATGAGAATGGCTTCATTTGGGGCCATTTTTGTTCCTGTTACTTACAATCTTTTGTCACAAGAACAGGGATTATTTGATGAAAATGAGAAGACAGCATCTCAGACACTGAGATTCAGGGATAACTTGTTCTTGTGACAGATCATAACGAGGACAGAAAGCAGTACAGAATGTATCCATTCTCAAGATGATTTTAAAGGTTGTGATTTTACGACCCTGATTGTGCCAACCGACTGCACCAGAAGGAGATTTTACCACTTGAATTGTAGGAACCACTACTTCATTCACACTGCTGGTAGATTTGTCCCTACTCAGACAAGGGAAAATACATTCACAAAGACGCTATCAGAAGAATTACAGATGAACAAGACTGAAAAATTTCAGGATAGGCTTCAGCATCCACAGGAATGCACATTTCAAGCTCCAGCTGGGACTTTAGGTGCTTTTGGCAAGATCCAGCCAGGAGTCACCGTGATGAAAGCTGTCGTTGAGTACAGTCATACATTTTGGAGGCTTAAATACACAACAGAGATGAGTTTTTGAGTGTCGGGCTGATTTTAGGTTTGCCTAAGCTGCCTGTGTAGCCAGCTTGATCTGAGAGTGCTGGAACTCCGAGTTCAAATGAAGGTAAACTAGTGACTGCAAACAAGCGCCTGCAATTCAGCTAAGAATGAGTTACTGCAAATGAAAGGGCAGAAGTTAGAGATCAAGGCAGGTACAACATCCAGGGCCCAGAAAACCTAGAAGTAATTATTGTGTTCTTGAAAGTGATCAAAGAGAAGTAGCAGGAAACGCTAAATAAAGCGGAGCCTCATACAGCACGTGGGGAGGGAGTGGGAATGATATAGGCATCGCGATGAGACCGAAATTATGGACAGGGAAAATGAGAGAGTAGTTGCGGAGGAGGGGCAGAAAAAACTAGAGAAGCTACTGTAGAAGAGAGGAGAAAATGCTAAGACACAGCCAAATGCTCAGAAATACTCAGGTTTGGTTTGTGCAAGGCAAAGAACCAAAAGGAAGGGCAAGAGATGAAAGAGAAAACTGAAGAAGAGAAAGACTTTTCTCCATGATGGGATGGACAGGGAAGCCCCAAAGAGGACACATGTGTCTGTCAACCACATTTTCGGTAATGGTAAGCAAGAGGCGACCTACTGCTTTGAAAGACCTTGCATGAACTGCCTTTGGGCTCATCAGCTTTTCCTTGGCAGCAGCTAAGATTTTATTCTGGAGCTTAAGACTCCTGGTTCCATCAGAAACTGGACACAGGACATAGGTATGTGATTTCCTTCAGCTGGCCTCCCGAGAGGAGAACTGAAGGACAGGAAATGGTGACTTGGGAGCCACTGCCATAAGGATGGTTCAAGCTGTGAAGCAGCCTGAAAGGAGACCACACTAACTAGAATGCACCCCTGGAACTGCTTGGATAATCATCCTGCAAAGCTGTTTGGGAAACCATCAGAAAATCCTTCTGAGAACAAGTGTACCTGAGCAGTGAAAGAGATCACTAGTAAAAGGAAGGTGAGGGGGGTGGATGTTCCCCACTGGCTAAGTAAAATAAAGCAGGAATGCTGCAATAACTAGACCTGACAGATGACCCCTGGTATTTCCTGAGCCAATTTCTATGAACGTTTTATTGATCTTTTACATTCTGATTTGACCGTCAGAGCCTATGATCCTTTGCTTTGTCCGTCCCATACCTCCCCCCCTGCCCCCACATTTACCATATGCACCTAATCTCACTGCTCTGTCTACCATCTGCCATTGTTTGACGTATATGGGAATATGTTTAATCATAAAAATGGTGGCCCTGGCTGTGTATAGTACATGAATGTTCAACTTTCACAAAATGAAGTGACCTCCAAGTGGCTTACTGCTTTTCATTAATTTCTCTGTATAATTGAACATTTTTCGGCATCTCATTTAACAAACTGTTAAGCTCCTTATTGCACAGAAGGGCCATGTGATGTGCAGGGATTCTGAAATGCTTCCCCTCATTCACAGTTCTCCTACTAATATCCTGGGCATTATTAGTAGTTCACAAAGCCAGCACATTTTCTTTTTGATAAGTGTCCCTGTTCTGCCCTCCTTTGTCCACCTCCAAATGCCGCCTAGTACTTACAAAGAATAAAATCGTGTTGCCTAACTAGCCTGGTGCTTTGGATTGCTACCCCTACTCACTCACTTGCCTGTGAGGGGATGTACTTATATCAATGAAAGATAAATCCCAGCTAGAAATACAGGTCCCTGACAACCTAATCACTGAAACCCTGTCAAGTAACCCCTAATTTTAAAGCGAGTGGTTAATTCCCAGCAAATTGATTTATGCACTGTTTGAGGTTTGGTGAGTTGTGTTGTTCATCTGTTATTACCAGGAACTCGGCTCAGACTATTCATTTAGACCACTGACACAACACAGTGCATCTCCCAAGAAAATTTCCTTTGTCAGCACATCTAGAATTTGCTAATTAAATCAACGATGACATTATTCACTTTCTGAAAAAAAGCAACTTCTCTTTCCTGCCCCCCTTAATACACGTGTGCATAAACATGCACACATCCAAGCAGTGTTTTTAACTGTCATTTGTAAATGCATTCAGTCTGAAATGTTGAATGATCTTTATTAACTATTTTAGTCATCTCTTGATCACCTGCTCACCTCAGTAGACAGGTACTGTCTATATGCTATAAACTCAGTAGCCTCTAAAGTGTGAATGCATCTGTGTGCACATGTATGTATACATGTGGCAAGAGTGGGGCCCACATGATGTTCATAAGCAATCGTGAGTCTTATTTCTTCAGAGCACACCCTAAAGTGTGAATTTCATTAAAATGATAGGGTTGGCCAGCAAGTTCTTTTCTTGCCTGTGTTATTGCAGCAGAAGTGATTTCAAAACACCAGAAAAGACAGGTCATCCCCCAAGCCCTGTAATTACGGGTCCATAGTATCACTGCAACTCTTTGTACTATTTAAGGTGCAGAGAATAAAAGAGCATCAAAATTAAAATTTTTTGCGCATCCAGTAATTTTTTAAAGCATGCTTCTTCCCTTGAGGCGTTAAAAACTATGGAATAAGTGACCAAAAAGACCTATCTATGCTCAGACTCCTGACTTTGTAGGAGTTAGGTGAATGTAGAAGCCTGTGTCTGCACATAGGTATGCCCCAATGTCGTGGTTTAACCCCGGTCAGCAACCAAGCACCATGCAGCCGCTTGCTTACTCCCCACCACCCAGAGGGATGGGGAGGAGGACTGGAAAGGAATGTAAAACCCAAGGGTTGAGATAAGAACAATTTAATAGGCAAAGCAAAAGCTGCGCACGCAAGCAAAGGAAAGCAAGGAATTCATTCACCACTTCCCATGGGCAGGCAGGTGTTCGGCCATCCCCAGGAGAGCAGGGCTCCGTGACATGTAACAGTTAGTCAGGAAGACAAACTCCATAATGCCAAATATCCCCACCTTCCTTCTTCTTCACCCAGCTTATATACTCAGCATGTCGGCATATGGTATGGAATATCCCTTTGGCTAGTTTGGGTCACCTGTCCTGGCTGTGTCCCCTCCCAATTTCTTGTGTCCCTCCAGCCCTCTCACTGGCAGGGCCAGAGATACTAAGAAGTCCTTGGCTTAGTATAAACATCACCCAGCAACAACTAAAAATATCCATGTGCTATCAACATTGTTCTCACACCAAATCCAAAACACAGCGCTGCACCAGCCACTAAGAAGAAAATTAACTCTGTCCCAGCTGAAACCGGGACAGTATCCACCCCTCACGGGGTGCTTGGTTGCCGGCCAGGGTTAAACCATAACACCCAGCAAGAGCCCTTGGTGGTGCTTGGGATACTGGTTGCCTTGCAGGGCCACCTTAATTGGGTAGTACATTCCCCTGGGTGTGCAGTATGGCTTTTATACCCATGATAAGTGCCACATTCCCCCAGCTGCTCTGCAACATACCCGTATGTGGCCGTGCTCTACCGTCTACCGACTTATCATAACATGGAAGTTTGCAGTGCAACTGAGAAGAAAGGTATCAGTGATGCTTTGTCTCCAGCTCAAAAAGGTATTCTTGGGTCATGACTGTGCCACCTGTGATATCACTCCACCTCTGTGATGGGTTCATTATCCACCATCATCACACCAGGACATGTCTGCCCTTCCAAGGAAAAAAACAAGATTCAGATGACAAGGAAATGGGAAGTTGTTTAAGAACAAAACAGCTCTATCACTATCATCATAAACTAGAGTGTGGCAGCTTACCACCATTACCCTCAGTCCCTAACCTCGGGATAGCAGTTGCCTTTTTATCCCTCTGAAGAGTCAGTTAAAACTACATTTCACTTTTCAAGAGAAATCAGCACTCAGTAGGCCTCAGAAAAATAAAACCAAAAAGAAACACCTAGATACCATGCCATAGCCTTCCTTTTCAAATGCAAGTTGCCCTGCAGGCAATCTTGCTGTATAACTACTGTCTTTTGGCTGGCAAAGACTTTCCAATATCACTATTTATGATTGCCCCATATATGTCACTATTGAGGCATTAGAGGTGCATCCCTTCCAAGCAGTTCCTGAGGTAACACCTCCTTAATCAAATCCAAAGTATCTTTGATTTTTTTTCATTCTATTTAATTCTGTTTATTGAAGCCATTTAATACCCTTGTTTAGTCAAATAGAGTCCTGATGTATGCTCTTGGCCCACTGTGGAAAGGTTACAGCACTTCATGCTTTCATTCTTCATAACTGAAGCAGCCATGCAGTTTTTCCACCAACTCATTGCTTGCTAATGAACTTTTTTTTTTTTAAAGCAGCCTGTCATTTTGTTTAATGTTGCAAAATAAGGCAGTCTTTAAGTGGGATCTGATTTTGCTAAGAGATGTCTTAACTTAAGTGAGATAATGGATGTAACAAAATACCACTAAATATGACAGCTTTGTTCTGCCAATGTAATTTGCTGATTCTGGAAACCAAATGCAGAACAGTCTGTGCCAGTCTTAGAAAAGTGGCTTGTTTGACAGATATAGACCTGCTTAAATATCAGCATACACTACATTAAATAGCAGACTCCTGCATTCATTTGTGGGTTTTAGTCACTTGTCATAACAAGGGGGTTTTATTTTATTTAAAATGCCTTATTGTTCCTATCACTCTGGTGCCCAAGTGCAGTTGGCTGTTTCCTTCCCGACCCGCCTAAAGGTGGAAGGTGATGTTTCTTAAAGGAGACACCAAATTCCTCCAATTATAACAGTGTTAAAAATCATAATTGCTTCTTCATTCATTTCAGAAGAAAAAAGGTTTCTAACTGCTGTGTTGTGGAGAAAGCTTGAATTGGACTTGGTTGTGTCCTTTCTACAGGTGAAGAAAAAGGTATATGTTTGTTAAGAAAGCTCTAGGAGCACAAACTGTTCAGATACTGCTGGTCTTTGCTTGTTAACCACATGCCCTTAGGACCATGAGATAGAGCCATCAGTATTTCCTGGTAGTCAAATTCTCAGTGGTCTATAACAGTATCTGTGTGTAGTTCAGACTCAAAGTTTTAAAGTATATGACCAAAAGTTATTGGATTTACCATGCTTCTGCATTCGTTTGGATTTTTCAATATTCTCCGACACATAAATATATATAGACATGCAAGGCTATCTTCTGTTTACTTGCTATTGACACTTCCACATTTATCAGACTTATTTCACCTTACCTTAGACCTTCTGTCTTCCACAGTCCCTTCCTTCTCTCTGCAGTTCTCCCATATTACTTTTTTACACTCTCCATTTTTCATATTTAAAGTTTTAAGATGTTTGGACCTTGGTTTTTAACAGTAACGTATTTCTTCACTTAAACATTGGTATATCTTGGTAAGGTCCTTGTGCCTTTCTACGTTCTGGTTCTGACACTTTCAAGTAAAATTGACTGTAATTGTCACATATTGCATGTAGCCAATATTTCCGCAGTAAATTCTGTCCAGGAACGTGATGGTAGCAACCCTTTCTCCTGCATAAGAGGTGTGTTCAGAATGATCACCCATGCTATGATTCTACTGCACTCACAGCAGCCTTACGCGAGTTTGCCTTCAGATGCTTAGGATCAGAACATCAGATGATGATAGTTTTTAGATCAACAAAAATTAATGGTGCTATGACATTTCATCTCATCGGAGGATATGAATCTAAATGTGCAGTCCTGACCCTACTGAAATGAAAAGGAATTTTGCTACAGACCTGAATTTCACTTTAACTCTATTCTTACTTGTATGGAATAAACTCAGTGAAATTATAGGTTTTTAACATATTTGAATCATTCTACTTACAAGTCTGTTATTTTAATAGCAAATAAAGCTATTTTTAGGTTAAAAGAGTGATTTGTGGGGGAAAACTAATAATTAAAAGGAAAGACAAAAGTAAATCTACCCTTCAATTCAGAGTTGCATCCCTCAATCCAGAAAATATCTCATATTCTGGTGTACAGCAGATATTTCTGGTTGTTACTAGGCTTATTTTGCAAGTATATGGTATTTTAAATGCAAATGAATAAAGCAACTGAGCCAAGACCTCTTCAGAAAACCAAGTTAGTATCCGTCTTCTCTTTCCCTATACCACTAAGACTTATGTAGTGTAGAGTCAGTGGCTTATTCATGCCGCTTCTTTCAGCCACATAGCAGGGGGAATCAAAAGACCCTTCCTTGAGCTGCTGAGGCAATTTAACTGTCCTCTAGCTCATTGTGGAGCTCAAAAGCCCCAAAAGGCTGAATGCAGAATCATAATTCTGGCCACTCTGTAGTCTCTGAAGACTCTGTTATTTCTTCCCAAACGGGTAGGACATGTGAAGGTTTACTGATTTTCTTCACAAACCTGACAATGTCAAACACCCTGCAACCAGCAGAGCCCTGCTGGTGCACAGGCACACAGTTCACACAGGTACAGCACGGAGGAATGAGACTCTGGCACGAGTCTCATTTCTCCCCCTGAGAAACAATGGTGCAACACAATCAGGGATCCTCACACGGATCTACAAGCACGTAATACAGGGAGAGCAGGATGGCGGGTGCAGAGTGGAGGGAGAGGGTTTGCCTTTAAAAAGTGGGCCCTAAAATCAGTGAGGTTTGCACACTGCGGGTGTTAAACTGAAGGAGGGAGGGGGATCTGAAAACTGAGCGCTTTAAGTACTGTGTCCTCTGACAAGAACAGCTATTCAGATTAGATATTGATAGCATGTCTATATTTATAGCTACTGCTAAATGACCCAAGATGGATCATTTTCTTTGATAAAGAGAAACCTTGTCATTTTACACATTTTAGCAGAATTGCAAATTGCTGGTAATCTAGCAATAAGATTTCTTACTTCAGTTTAAACTAGTAAACCTCTCTCTCATTCTGCTTACAAATTTCCTCTGCCTCAAAGACATAAGATAGAGCATCTTTATTACTATTTAAGTCAGAAGCATGATCAAAGCATATTTTTATGAAATCTCAGCTCCTTCTGAAAAGGTTTCCTGGAAGTTTTGACCCTCATACCTTTAGGAATGGCCAAGGCGGGGAAGAAAAGACTGACTTGACACAGCTCAGAACATGTCTGAAGGTCAACTTACCTTTGTCCTCGTGGGAGTGTGTATGCAAATTCAGTGCTGGGATGTTTTCCTCAAGATGGTTGGTCTAACCAGTCCTGGACTTTTTGGGTTCATTTTTAATTTCAGCAGTGACAACAAAACACAACTGGTTTAGGTTAACCAACCATTCATGTCCTTGGCACCCATGAACCATGCACATGCAAAAATCAAGTTGACTCCACATGCAAAACTCTGAGGTATAGTTCCCACTAATTTTCTCCTAGATTCTGGCAGAAGGAAAGATAGTGTAGAAGCTCCATATTATTTTTCCACTGGACACTAACTTCAACTATTAAAACTTCAAAATCTAAGCATTAGGTAACATCTGCTGACTGGTGACTGAAAAGCAAGTCCCACAGACAGATATAAAGGTGATCTTTGCCTGTACCTTCCAAAAGGTCCCAGAAGCCTAGCAGCATCACTGATCTCTGACACAGATGGAAATCTGCTACTCAGGATCCTAGGGGGAAGAAAACGCACTTTGTTTCTAGAAGTATTCAAAACAATCCATCTTGTTTGAAGGCCAAAACTGAGAGAAGCTGCTTAAAGTGAATTTAATGTGACTTCTGCTGTAGAGGATGGGAAGCCAAAAGGAAAAGTTAAAAAAAAAATCATTCTGCATGCCAGGAGTCAGAGAACCACCCACTCATCTAGGCAAGCCAGAGAAAAGTGCAGGAGACACAGCTGCCAGATAAAATACATTACAAACTAAATGAGATCCAAAACATTGATGATCCCAACCATCAGCAGAAACAGGAGAACCAAGAGAATTTTACTACATCTGCAGAGAGTCCAAACCTGAAATAAAAATGAGGGCTGTCTACTCAAGTCAAACAAGCATGCAAGATCATCACCAGGAATCCAAGCAAAATAGTAGAGTCTGAATTCCAGAATTCCAACTCACACCAAGTAGTTTGCATTATATGAATTATTCTATTGACTTCAACAAGGCTATGTGAGTCACAGAGTCCTATTCAGGATAAGTTGAGGCACTAGATTTGGGTCCCAAGTGTGGTAATTTCCTTTCAAGCTCTTTGTCTGAATGCAGAGCTGGAGAGAGGACGGATGACACAAACAGGGCCATATAATGGGTACAGGTGGATGTTGAGTCGAGAACTCAAGCCCAGCCCAAACCAAAGCCCTCATCACCCCTTCTTGGGCCAGGTGTATCTCCTGGGCTCCCCCTCACCTGTAGAGCAGTTTCCACAACACTAGTGGACATATGCTGGGTAGGATGCCTCCTCTCTCACCACCTGCAAAATGAGAGATTTCTTCCAATGTGGCACTGCTGGTGATCTAGCAGACCTGTGTTTGCTGCCGTGCAAAGCCATAAATAGGAAGGATGAAGGGAGAAGCCCAGACGTGGAATACAGGGTCTCCCAGCTCTTGGCTGGCCAACAGCCTTGAACAGGCACATCAACCCAGCACATTGGCAGGAAACCCTGCAGGGGCTGCAGCCCCACCAGCCAGAGGGTTTGCGAAAAACAGCCACCGTCAGAAAGCCTGCTGGGGCTCCAGGTCTCCTAGGCATCGTGCTAGGAACTATCTGCACACTGAGTTATAGAGCAGATATGAAGAAAAGAGGCTGTCATAACCCTTGTCCTATGCACATCACCACATCAGCGAGGCTGTTTCCTCCACGCTGAACCCAATTCAGTTTTACATCAGCCTTTCCACACTGTTAGCAACTGTGCAGTTCTGTGAGTCCTGCCTTGGAAAAGCGGTCAAGCATATATTTACCCGAACTCCCCTCAAAGCCAATAAGAGCATTCCCATGTCCACAGTCAGCTTCAAACTGACTGGTACGAGGTGTAAAATGCATCGGTGCTGTAGGAGGGTTATTTGTTCGTGCTCAAAGGCAGGTAAGCCAACATCCTAAGGCTTTGCTGTACAGGGGTCTAAAAATCGACTGAGGTAGTGAATGCTGCTGTATCATTATCAGAGGGAGTTTAATTCATTAAGACTGAAGGATGGTACCAGTAAGGATTCCTCTTCAAGCCTACAGAAAAGATAACCTCTCCTCTCTTAATTAAAACACCCATGTATAATTCATTTCTGTGCAACAGATAGCTATATAAATAAACTATTAGAACTCAAAACATGTTTTAGTCTTCCTTTAAGCTTTTTTCTCTCCAAACACTTGGAGAGATGTTTATGAATACAGACCACTGTGCAAATACAAGGTTTTCAGTTACTGCTGCCTTTACAGTTCAGCATTTCCAGGGTGATTCCCAGGCGATGATGAGGGTCCTTTTCCCACCCAACCCAGGGTCTTCAGCTCCGGCCTCAGGAGGTGGCCAAGAAAGCTATGCATCTGTGCCAAAGGCAGCGAGGAGTTAAGGTCAATAATCTTTCACCCATACTTGAAGAGCAGAATCAGGGCAACTGGAACACTTTGCAGCTGGGTGCTTCTTGGGTTAGGCACAGATTATTCAAAAAGATTAACAGAATGAACTTTGAACCATATTCTTACTTCGGTGCCTCTTATGCTTTATTATGGTACAGTACTGTGTTTTGTTTTTTTTTCTTAAAAAGTTTCACAGATGTTGGAAAAGGATGGTTGGTAAGACTGGTCACCAAAAGGGTTGTCAGAGACCTCCCTCCTAGTCATACTAACCTATTTTTTGCATTACATTTGCCACTTTGGCCCTGGCACAGGGCAGGAATGGATCAAGGTTTCTTCGCCATAGTGTAAACACAATAGTTTGTCACAAACATAAAATAAGGTGGCCTCCAAGACAGTAGGGCTGCAATTCAAAGACTGTCCTGTTTGTCCCAGTTAATGAGGACTAAAACATATTAGCCTGTAACAGAGAGAATTTTGGTAACCTTCCTTCAGAAGATACGCAGAGTGAATGTTCTTTAGCAGTTCAGTAAAAAAGGCTTATAAACATGTTTTTTCTAAGCCTGTGTACACAATAGGGAAAATCACATAATGGAAGTGGATTATTCAGAAAAATGTTTTGCTGAAAACTCGACAAAAGTGTTTTGGTCCCGTTAGTTACCAAAGAAGAGGAGAAGAGGCTGCTCACCACTTACAGCCCCTTCTCTCGCAGATCTTATCAAGACTTCAGTTCAGCCCTGCCAGTACCGAGAGCAGGAAGGCAGAACTCCCCAGGCACAGTTACACCCCACAGCTTTCCCCCTTGAGCCTGAAAGCCTGTCTCTCCTGGGGGAGTCCCGTGCAGTTTCATGCAAGACTGGTGAAAATAATTATTGCCATTATTAGCAATAAGGACAACTTTCCAGCTAGAAGGGAGTTCCGGCTGGCAAGGAGTGTGGTAACTAGACCTACATCACGCAGCACACACAGACATCACTGCAGAGGAGGTGGGAGATTTCCCCTCACCTCTGCTTTCTTGCAACGGTGCCTGGTTTTGCCAGGAAGCACAGCACAGCTCCTCTGCAATCCTGCCTCCAAACTATCCCTGACCTGGCCCTTGGAGCCTGCCTGGCATGCGCTATGAGCTATTTCTACAGCTGGCTGTAATCTTCATTGAATAAACGAGGCAGATACCCTTTTTAATGAATGAAACACATTCCCTTCTATTAAAACGGCTCAGGCAAAAAAATGGGGGTGGAGAGGTTTCTAATAATTCAGGTATGATTAAAAAGAGGATATTTACTGGCTTGTAGGCCTTGGGGAGAAAAAGCCAACACGGCAGCACAGTTTCTATATATATCCCTAGGGAAAAGTTCAAGAAATAAGAAAATGCATATAACCATTGTTTGTGTGCATTATGCAAGCTTTAAAAAAAATAGATAGGGCTGAGTTTCAGAGTATCAGGAAAAGTATTTGGGCTGCATTTAAGTGAGAAGGATTAGCTTGCGTGATGTTGATTTATAAATGGCAACAACCAATCCCTTATATTCTCTCCTGCAGTCATCTCTCCTGCACAGTAATTCCCAGTGTTCCCTTTTGAAAGCCCTTGATACTCAGTTAGCCCCGAGGTATAATGTTTGATAATATAACTACTGCTTCTGTCACTGCGTTTTGTACAAACGCGTTATATGTGGCCCAGAATGGTAAAGATTTATGTATGGGTATGGAAAATAAAAATCAGCATTGATTAAAAGCCCCAGATAGACCATCCAATCCCGCCCAGAGAACATCAGTTATTTTGCATTTTGACGTGGCGATTGATAACTCATAAATGCAAGCAGGAATGACAAATGCGGATGGAAACTGGCTTTGACAAAAACGATAACAGTATCAGTCTCGAGGGGCGATGGAGGTATAAGCAGGAGCTGTTTAAAATATTTAATCATTTTATGAAGGCTGCAAGATGTTGTTTGACCCTGAAGGAGTGTGAATGTCACATGGATCAGAAATTGCCAAGTCTTTGAAGTGAAATAAAAAAAATGGTGTTATTATAGATCCTTCTTGACATCCTATCATTTTTGTATAGGATTAAAAATATGTATACAAAGCTCTAGATAAAGGACTCCAGCAAAAGATGTCTTGGTTGAAGGGGAAAAAAAAGTAAAGACATACTGTTGTGAATTTTTACTTCAAAATCCCAAAGCGTCTCTTTTATATTCTTCTGGAATGGCATGAATAGAACCAGCAGCCCCCTAGTAAAAAGACTCCTTTGGTTTTTAACTACAGGGTAAATTACGCTTTACTTTTGTTACCTTGGGTCTGACTTTTGGTGTTCAAAGAAAATCTTTTTTCCCACCCCCCCCTTGTACTTAACCAAGTGACGGGTATTGTGTGTGAATGTATGTAAGTATATCCATATGACCCCTAGCTGTAAGACTACATTAAACATATTTACTTTGTTATATACATGCACCAAGGTATGCAGTGTGTAAGGTGTGGGATTTTTTTTTTATGGGAGAGGAAGAAACTGGCAACTCAGCAATGAATTGATAGACTTAATTCTTATCTATATTTGTGTTTTCAAATTTTCCAGGTCTTCCAGAAGACCTGGAATCTAACCAGTCAAGAAAAAGTACCAAAGCCACAAGTAAATTCTGAGTGAATATTCCCATATGAATGAGGATTAGTTTATGTTTCACTGTGGTATATCAGCAGATGAAATATTACACTGTATATTTTCTCTTTATCTGGTGTATTTCTTCACTCCCTCCCTCTCTCTTCCATACCCTCCTCTCCCCCTTAAGTCACTGGGTTTTGCTTTATTTTATTATTTGAATTTTGTTTAGTCAGGGGCATGTGGGTGTTTAGAAGGACATTTATTTCAAGGAGGGGATTTCTGAAAACCGTGGTTCTTTTAGGGTCTGGTTTTGTCTTGTCCTTGAAATATGCTTTTTCTTTTCTCTCCAGTTTGGCCTGTTCCATATATTTCTTCAGGGCAATTAATCATTTAGACTCGACATATAATTTGTTTATTCAGTAGTTATATATATGCAACCTTTCTTTTCTTCCCTCCCATTAAAGATTTTGCTTTCCTGCCACAGAGGTTTTCATCAAACCTCTGGTTTATGCCTTTTCCCTGATATTCGCTGCTAGAAGCATGCAAAGATCTCACTTGCTTTGTATTAAGTTACCCTCGCCCTGCCCAAACCACTAGGAAATTACACATATTCAACTTCACAACAGACCCCTCATGGTACAGTGCGGTCACAGCTCTTTGTGTATCCTGCATGAGCTGATCCTTTTATTTGCTTAGGATAGCACAGATGCTTTGTTCCTCGCTATAGAAGGGATTCTGCCTATTCTCATTTACATGTCCCATTGATTTCAGCTAAGTACATACAGTACATGGTATTGCAGCGAAGACCGTTGGAAATATCTCTGTTATTGCAGTACGCTGCACACTCTGCAGCAAATCTGCACCACAATAAACCTCTTCCTGCAGCATCTAAGAGATCCTGAAACAGCAGCAGGAGGGAAATGCCTGATGGTGTCCTGAGTGATACGTTACTTTTGACTGTCACTTCTGGTCTGCCTACTGGAGCTGTTCAATACCGGTTATTTATTAAAGAAATTTCAGGGTCTTTTTTTTTTTTTTTTTCTTTGCTTCTCCTGTTCTTAAAAATTCCAGACCTTTTCCTCCTCTGTTCACAAATGAGCTCCCCTCTGAAGTCTGAATGACAAGCCAAACTTCGTGATCTTAACATAGATCCTTACAGCACATGGCTTTTTGAATACTTCCACAAGAATATTTCGTGCTAACGGACAATGCCAGGCAGAACATATGCTTTTGTTGCCATTTTACTCACACACATTCCCCCAGTAGGTCCCAGTCATTTCCAGGACCGTTGATTTTAATTTGCCACATCTCCTGGAAACAACAAGAGAGTGCTCCTTTCGGAAGAGACCGAATTTATCCCACTATATTTGCCTCTGTTTTAAACTAATATAATTACATTAAAATAATATAATAAACTCCCAGCCTTACACACACACACCCATCCCCCATCACTATGAGAGGGGATGTCTCTCTAATGACACAGGTTGATGTGGTACTTGCCAAGGGGAGCAAAGGACTAGAAGCAGGAAAATGTTTACTGACATTTCACCATGTGAGTGGCTTCAGGACGGCACAATGAGTGCTCTCTCCGGCAGCAACTCCCCGTGCCAGGTCCGTGCCACAGACAGGGCATTTCCCGCTTGGGCCAGTGCGCAGCAGGGCTGTGATGGACCCCTCGATATCACCTCCAGCTTCGAGCCCGTTGGCAGCTGCGGGCACGGGCAGCGCTGGGTCAGCTCACTTCTCAGAAGATGGAGCAAAGCCCAGCTTGCCCAGCCAGCAAGCAGGTAAATTTGGCTCACCCAGATTACTCAGAGCTCCTATACCAGTTCAGCCATTTGTAATTTCTAAATACAAGCACAAATGAAAATGGTGCATAGGCGAGCTATTTTCTATAGCCAGAGTCTCCGAGGTAGACATCTAGATGCTTTTAATTTGAACCACAAGTCATTCAACTGTCAAAATAAATGCCGGTCAGAAAATAGCAACCAATTTTATAAACCGGATCCATTAAATGGACCTTGCATGCATTTAGCTATCTCTGCATCCACCACAAATGAGAAATTTTTGTGCCTACAGTATGGAAGCTAATTCTGCTGTTGACCTTTCTGCAGTTGTTCCACCTTTCCCGCCTGCCTTCTCCCAGAGCCTGTCGTTCTCTGTTTTCACACCAGAGTGGGATGGCACTTCGGGTTGCCAGTTTTATTTGCCTCAAAATGCAAATCTAGGTAAACCACAACACTCATGAATTGATGATGAATGCGTGGACGAACATGTGCTCCTCACCAGTTTTTCTTTTTTTTTAAAACAAAAGGTCACTTGTTAAAATTTTACTTTGATGTTTCTGAATCTTAACAGCTAAGGAATGACAAGCTTCCCTTGAAGGTACCTTTTATTTCAGAGTGGACCAAATCTTAAACAGAGAATGATTAAAACCTAAAGATTATGATAATTAAATGTTTTGTTTAACTCAGGACACCTTATTTCATGATGAAAGACTTTTATACCAGCAGAAAAAAATTGAAAACTAAATGAATTTAGGGTAGACCAAAGCAATCTGCTTTTGTAACTTTTTCATAACCTGTCCGCAACCTGTAGTGGCCATTTTCCTTACAGCTCTTCTCCCTAAACCTCTAATTCCTTCATGCCACTCTTCAAACCTGCTTGTTTGCCCCTTATGCTATTCCTCCCTCAACTCATCCCATAGGAAGCTTAATTTGGAAACCTCTTTAGTATACATTCAATACATAGGAAAAAACTCTACACCATTTGGGAGCATGGAGGAATGTCCTGGTAGCTTGGTGCAATGGTTGTGTCATACATATAATTACTAAAAAATTACGCTTCTTGTGCTGGATAATCTGCCATCTTACGTTCTCTGTGTAGACCTTGTTGAGGCTGCATCATATAAACCAACAAAGAAGAGTTCGGTCAGTGCATTTAATTCACCCTTGTTTCTTTGACTATCATTTGTTTATCAGGCAAAGGCTGGTCTAGACCTTAATCAAAATGAAGAAAATGAAATTCCCACTAATTAGGGAGATCTCAGCACTTGCTAGATCTTTTCAAAGATGAAGAGGTTAATCATTTGCAGTCAGACGGTAAGAAATGAACCTCTTGTCTCTTCCTTCATCCTCTATGCAGTTCCTCCATTTCAACATCCTTGTTACTAAATCTGAGACAATGTGTAATTATACAGAAGGAAATCTCTCTGGGGTATAGCTGAAGTTGCTTAAATTGTGCTGATTTACAAAGATGAAGGATTTTTATTTTTTTTCCCCCAACTAGAAAAAAAAAATACCTTTTTTTCAAAATGGCAAACAACCTCCTGCAAAGTCAACTCCTTTTCTGAAAGTCATTGCTAGTTTTATAATTTCTGAGTCATTAGATAACAGATAGAACTCCACACTTAGTGGTTTCAAATGTTTATGGTCTGCAATTCATTCTTAATGAGCTCTCTCCATGTCTTTATTCTTCTTCACACCCTCCTGCTGGGAAATGTCTTACTCTGCCTTGGCTTTTGTTAATGATTCCACAATCATTTCAGAGCCATTTCTTCTGCCTTATGTAATTCTGACACTGCATAAGAGCCTGGCTCTGCAGCCTCACAGTTGGAAATGTAACCTTTAATGTATTAATTTCTCTTGCTCAAAACAATTTAACCTCTGTCTTGGTTTTGTGATTGCTAAGTGTTCCAATTAAATGCCTCTTTCATTTTTTGTCCTGGAGGGCTTGATCTTACCAGTATTATGTTTAACATACCCTACCTAGCAAATGATGAGCACTCCAGGGTCCCCTCAAGTGTTCTTTATCAATCCATTATCTATCTCATGAGTGCCTGTCACATTTTCAAAACAACAACAACAGAAGAGATTAATTAAACTAGTTTTAAACACTAAATAACAAAACCCACTACAAGTGGAAACAAATAATTACAAAGCAGGAGAAGGAGTAATCCAGGAGGAATAAATGCACTTCCCCCTAGTCCCCCTGATCAATAGTAACCCGTGAATGCTATTTAAATGCTGAGTCTTCCGCATCGGGATGCAGCCAGGATCAGGAGTTGTAAGAACTTGAAAATTAATCACAGTAACAAAAAGTCTCTGTGCACTTGTCTTTTTTTATTTCACCACCTGGCACTTAACAAAAAACATGCCCAGCAAGTTCTGAGGATTGCTGGAAAGGTTTTGCACCAGCATCCAGCGAGAAAACATCTTTTTGAACAGAAAGAAGGAGTAGGCGCAGGGGAAAGGTGGAAGGATTGGAAAAATATCCTCAGGCGGGTCACTACCCCTCGCGCTATCGCTAGTAAACGGTATCATAACAAGTCAGCTGCCGACTGCTTCAGTGGTAAAATTCCATGTTTTCTCAGTTTCCTCCTGATGTGTTTTTGCCCAAAGTCAAACTTACTCTGACCATCAGCCTTATCACATCAGCTATTAAGAGGTTTGTATAAAGTAACCGAAAGAGTGATAGAAAAAGGCTTCAGTCGAGCCTGTGCCTGTTTATGTCTGACTAATATCAAAGTACTGCCTACTTGTACCTGGACTCAAAACGCTGTGTGGAAGCACCTGGAGAGCACACGCAGCAGAAGCAGCAGAAGCAGCAGGCTGGTTTGTGTTGCAAGTGCTGGGGGCCATGCTCAGGCTGCCTATTAATGGTTGGTAACGGGGGCCATCGCAGCTGCTGCATCCAAATTCAGGACAGCAGTGAGCACTTCAGGTGACCTGCCACTCCCCAGGTCCCTCCACAGGCAGGCAAATGAAGTAACAGTAAGTAAAGCCTAAGCCAGGCACCTGAGGCAGAGGGGATGTGGCTCACGGTCACCGGTGCTGTTTGCTGATGCTTATGGCCATAATTCCGAGTACTTCTCAGACAATTGAAATTGTCATTAGTGTGCCATGTTTTACAGTCATTATCTGAAAGTGGGAAAGGATACAAGCCTTAAGGAACAATTTCAAGGCTAATGCTATGTGCTCAGTCACGCTTTCTTTTCCAGCCATCCGTCCCTGGGGCCAGTTCAATGGTAGCCCATTGAGAACCACGCCACAAGTGCAGCCCGTCCTCCTTGCTTTTCATAAGCACTTTCTGGAGTCCAGACACAGGAGAAACAGCTTTGACATGTTTCTTAACACTAGAGCCTCTCTCTGCACGCCCCCTCCCACATAAGCAGCCAGGCTGGGCTGAGGGTGGTTATTGTTTTCTAATTTCCAGCTCTTGCTTGCAAATTTCAAAAGATGCACTGTAGAAGAATGAAGCTGGGTTAATTAGCATTGATAGTATACAACTGTGGATTGGCTTCAGGGGCGGTGGGTTGGCCGATGTAGATAAGGTGCAGCTGTGGCCGGTTCTGTTAAGGGGTTGAGAGCCAATGAAAAGGGAGCAGCTGAGGAAGAAGCAAGAAAAGAGAGAACACACGTGCCCTGGATGAGTTGAGGAGAAGGCAGCATAGGGGCTGGCATGAAGAGTATGCTGGTATGAAGTGGTAAAAGACCTTGTTGCAGCTTGATAGTTTGGAGCAGGGGTTCTCAAACTATGGCCCGCAGGCTGGATACGGCCCTCCAGGGTCCTCAGTCCTGCCCCCTGTATTTACAGAACCCCTCCGTCCCCCTGTGTCCCCCCCCCCCCCCCAGCTGGGGGTTGGGGAGGAAAGCAAGCAGCCGCAGATGACTGCCTGCCACTGCATCTGTGCGTTGGCCCCCTGTTTAAAAAGTTTGAGGACCCCTGGTTTGGAGAGTGCTATGACACTGCACTTGAGGCCACGTGCCTTAACTCTGCACCTTTCACAGTGTAGTGTTGGTCCAAGAGCTCAATAGACCTATGCAAGGACCGCAGGAATAGCAAGCAAGACCTTGCACTTCTCTGTATCTGCACCCGTCTCTTCCTCCCTGTGTCCTGCAGTCTTCCAGCTGTGCCACAACACTGCCTTCCCTGCTAAGGAAGCTGATGGTTTATTTTCCTTTAGCTTCTGTTTCCAAATTTCTGCTTCTTTAATGGGAACAGTTAAGGACAGGTTCATCTCTGAAGGATCAAATTGCATTCTGCAAAACACTGCAGCTTCCAGCATCATTAAAGGAGAACCCCAAGCATTTACCAGTGGCGTGGAGTCCATCATTGTCCTGAATTCCTTTAGTTTTTCTGGGATACTTGTACCAAGATGATACTGCAACAAGTTTTACCACTATGCCTCTAAGTTTCTTGGGGTGCTCCCACACCAGAGTTAGGCCAGCTGCTGACTCCTACAGCTCTACCATTGCATGACAGCTGTGCTCTCAGACACAGAGACACAAAGGCCACCTTTATGTTGCCCAGGATGTAAGTATCCCCTGCAGTTAGAGATGCCTTTAGCCTCCACTTAGTAACTGGAAGCTATGACAAGGGATCAATGGGAGACCCCGATAATACCAGACCTGGCAGCTGAGGCTGCCCAAGGTGTCTCAGATGGCCCTAGATACCTTGGTTTAGGCAAATGAGCTGTGCCTAAAGTATCTGGAGCTCTTTAAAGGAGTGATGAAACTTTGCAGGGTAGGAAATTGTGCAGGGCAGCTATTATCTGAAATGCCACAATCTGGCAGTAACAAAGGAAGGCATCGCTTCAAGCTGGTGGGATGGCATTGCTCCCTAGAAGTCAATATTTACAAGAGATTGCCAGATGGGTGTGCAGATCTTCCTCATCCCCAGACTAATCAAGAGCCAAAGGAAGCAGGTCAATGTTTTTAGTGTTCAGCTCTCCCCTATTGCTTTATGTCCACATTTCCACATAGCAAGAAGACCTTTTCAGCAGTAATGAGATCTCAGCATCCTTTTCAATTATATTGTGGCCACGGAAAACTGTTGAATAAATGCATTTTTATTTCCAGACTCAAAGTTTTTACCTGTATTATTCACAACAGCTCCTGCAATCACAGCCATGAGGTTTGTTTTTCATAATTACCTCCTACAATAGCATCTAACTTAGCCGCTTCTTGCTTAAAAATCAAAACCCTGTCTGCTCACAGACCATAGCACTTCAGGAAGAGATTGGTAATTTGTAGACTGACATTTTACATTTAAGGGTGTTATACATTGGCAAGCTCAACCCATAGGGTGCAATCTTTGGTAAAACTGAAATTGCAGACGTTGCCCCCCATTCAAAAAGAACATGTTATTTACTGCCAAAAGCATATCTGAGTGTATTGGAAATCTTCTAGGAAGAAGTATGATCTCAAGGAAGACTTTCGAGATGGGTTTCTTCAGATGACATTCCCTTCAGCATGGAGCTTCTTGCTAAATTCTGTAGCCTTATGTCCCTCGGCACAACATGACCCTGTTCCTGACTGGAATCTCTGAACACTAGGTAAAAGAAATATTAATTCAGAATAAACCACACAGCTGGTTCAGGTAAAACTCACACATTAGAAGTTACACGGGAACAATTATTTGCCAGCGGTTTGGAAACCAATGCTTGTTTAAAATATATGGATAATAATTTAAACTCTTCATTACGATCATTTAAACCATTATCTTTTTTCTGTCTGTAGCATTGCATACTCTGAGAAGTAAATTAGGTGAACTCTTGAGGCGTCCTCAAACTTTGGAGGGGTTTTATGATTCTGTGAGAATATACCAGCTATATTTCATTTCTCTTGAGGATTCTACTCTTGAGAAAATGGTTAAAAATTTTCCAACATAATTGGGCTTTCACTGGAAAATTAAGAGTTCATTTAAATAATTTATTTCACATAAAGTGTCTTTTTATGTAGAAATTTTCAACTTTACATTGTAAATGCAAGAACTTCAAACCTGAGAACTTCAATTTTCAACACAAACTAAAATAATTTAGTTTAACAATTGAACATCTTAGGAAAAAGCCTGTCCATTTTCAGTTTTAAATGAAAGAAAAACAAATTATATTTGGGCAAAATGCTATAGCTGACCTCTCCAGTGAAGTTAATGGACCAGATCATAAGGTATTTATTCAGTATTCTCTTGGGAATTTCTCCAGTTTTTTCCACGCAAATGCCAAGTATTCTAATATTAAGTGTATGAACCTCTGAACATGACTTTCTGGAAACAGTAGTTGCTCAACATTTATCAGTCTATATAACAAATTTCTTCACCCATGTCTGACTATCATCAGATGATGAATGTTCATGCAGAGTTTCTCAAGCTATGAGAAGAAATAATACTACAAGGAACATCTTTTCCTGCAAAATAGTCTTCTCACAGAACTATGCTAAAGCTGAGCTACTCATTCTATATACAAGAGATACTGCACAGGTGATATTTCTGCTTTTGCTGATCCAGCAAGAAAGACAAGTGAAACGGCTCTCCTGGGTTAGTATCTGTCCAAGAGCAGCAGGGAATGTAAGGATAAGTCTCCTGTGCTTTGAGAAAGGAAGTTTCCACTGGAGCTTGTACACTGCAGACAAAGTTAATTAAGAGTCCAAAATCAACTTAGAAAATTAATGGCAGGATTTTTTTAAAGCTTAGCTCTGTAGAAGAATCTCTGATCTATCCGCAAAATTTTGGACAAACAAATATACATAGACACAAGACAAGGCATTATAACTTCATTAAAACTGTCACTGCCCAACAGTTACCAAGACCGTGACAGGTACTTACCACAATGGGTCAACATGCTCAGGTAGCATTGACAACAAGAAGCTGCAGTACAGAAACCCACACATGTGCATGCAATGCAAAAGAAATTTCATTGGAAATTCAGGCACTCCTCCCTGCTAGCTGGATGCACTTAAATCGGCTTTTCAATTGGTCTCATGCTAAAAATGCAAACAACTGCGCAGCTGCCAAAACCACTGGCAGAAGGGTACTCTGTAGAAGAGATGATGGAGCACTTAGTATTTGTCACCTACAGATTTATTACTGTCAACGAGCACGATAAATCTAACCTGCACTCACGCAGGAATAGGCTCTGTGAGTGGAACCATGCACCCCAACGTCCACACTGCTGCTCACTCTAGACAACAGTCAGACTCCTGAGCAAGGGATGGTGCGTGCCTGCTGGAAGGCACATGGACTCAGAGCCGCCCCATGCATATCATAGCTCCATCCCCACTTCTTCCCAGTTCCCCTCCAACCACAAGCTTCCCAACAAGCAAGACCAGTTCACTTGCCCTGAAAGGAAAGGGGCAAGGCAGAGCCATGGCCCTACCCGCTCAAGCAACACTACTGAAATGAAATAAACATTATAGCTTGACTACTTTGCTCAAAAAATAAAAGAGGAAATTCCATGGGGTTTGCCTGTAGCTCTTCCTCAACCAGGAGACCCCACCACCTCTCTCACTGTGTGACCACATGCTACAGTTTGTCTGGTACTGTGCTATGTTGAAGGTTTTGTCTGATGTGCTCCTCTGGACACATGGACACATAATAAAAATAATAATAATAATATTAATAATGGTGTTTTATTGCAGCAAGTTATCAAATTGTACAACACATGCCATTGGGTCCAACATTTCCCCTCCTCCTAGCAGTTAACAGGCAGTATTTCAGACAATATCAAAAAGTTGCTAAAACTTTGAAATAAGTAGATGTTGTAATCTGGCAACCAATTTCAGTCTTTTTGTGCAGTGATAGATTTAATAATTTATAAATCAGTGGCATGAACAAAGCAAGAACCAAAACAGAACTACCCATTTCAAAAGTGTAAAGACAGTTAACCTTTAAACAGATGGATAATTCCAGACAGCACTGTAAAATTAATAGAGCCTAAACTGTAGGTCTCAAAGCTGCAGAATACATCTTGGGAGACCATGTTTTTGAGATCATCATAAATCAATTTTTTTCTTATCAGTCCCTTATGCATAAATCGACTACAAGGCCTACTAGGTTATGAATATGTATGTCATGACATGACAACTGATCCAATACTCCAGTATCAAAAGTCCTGTGATCTTACTGCTTATACCGAACCATCAGCTTCTTCACATTACACAGAAATAGTCACAGCAGTATGAAGGCTGGACTGGGAAAAGGTAAGATGAGGAGATTTTCTGCAGGGAGTATTTTAGCAAATGAAAGCATTGAGTCTCTTAAGGATTCCCATTTTAATCTTTGCATTATTTGCAATTCTTTTCCTCATTAAATCATGACTTTTCAGAGACATTTTAGTTTCCCCAACTAAAATCTTTCAGTTTTGTGAAGAAGCAGGAGGAAAACTGTGAACTACTAGGAACCTGATGGCCTTTTATGTCTTCATGACCGCACATGCCCAACCCATACAAAATAACAAAGCTGACCACCCTGCAGGCAGTATAAACGCACACCCCACAAACACGTGCTTATGCTTACCAGCAAAGAAATTACTAGAAAACGTATTGTTTCATTTCACCTCAAAAAGCACTATTGAAAACATATTTGATAATAGGGTACACTTCTAAATACGGGTTGTGATCAAAAACGAAATGAGAATGAGGGCTGGGATGGAAGTGAAGCTCAAAGAGTGATGTTACATAGCTGCCAGGCTCAGATATGCCAGTCCCTGGGAGACACTTTCATTAGCAATAGGGAAGATGCTGGCTGTGGAATAAACATGAAACTTGATCTGATGATCTCTTGCCTTGATACCACATAGACCGCTGCTAATTATGAAGCTTCCTGACAAGCAAATAGTGCTCCATATTTATAACAACAGACAAAATCAGCCAATTTGTCATTTTAATGCCTGATATAACTTTGAATTTTTCATAAAAGCGGCAAGGAAACGAGGGCTAGAGTTGCCAGTTAAAAAAACAGAGGGGAGCGTATTTCTCTGGATTCCCAAAGGTCTTTGTATCTTCCCCTCATCCCACAATGCTCCTTCACTCTGATCTCTGCAGAGACTACTTCTGGGGCTCCTTTAATCACACAGACATGGAGGTTCTCACTCACAGTAATGGCAAGGCAGGGCAGCCCAGTGAAACCAGCCTGCTGCAAAACCAGTATAAAGCCACAATGAACTGGTATTGGCTGGAATTAAGTCCTCGTTTTCACATGCTCCTATTCTGGATAGGCAACGGGACTTTATGAGAATGAAGGCACCCGTAAGGACATGGAACTAGATTTGCCCTGCACCCGAATATTAAACAAACAGGTCTTAGCCATCAACAAACAGAAGGTTTTCAGTCCCTCTTGATTCCACAGAAACACAGGCAGCATGCACAGCAGTGCAGTACTGGAGGTGACTTGCTCACTTTACACACAAAAAACTTATTTGAACAGACACAGGCTGAACAGAATATACAATGTAAAGCTTCTAAGCTATATGTGACCCACTTCTGCAGATATCTACAGCCTGTGAGTGTTCAGTATCACATTAACATAAATGCCATTAAGTTTTGGCCCTGTATCATCTTTATATTTTTATAGATACATAATTATTGAGAAAAGGCTGTTAACTTTTTATAGACTTTAAATACAGTCTATCAGTTCTCTCTGTCTCACTTTGTTTAAGGATTCACCCAGCAGAACAATAGCGATGCTGCCACATTGCTCTACTTTACAAAAAAATGTGCTTCTGTTTCATGGAGTGAGGAGAGAGACATCCATTGTAAGCTCTCAGGTGTACAGGCGCTGGGTACACACAGCGACTGAGAAGGACTCATCACAGGTGAGGCATGAGCATAGCCAGCCCTTTAATTTAAGAAAGCTTGGCGCCTACTTTTAATGTATGTTATAACCTCAGTAGTTCTGCAACATCATAAAAATAATAAAGAGCAATGTCCCATGTCTAGAAACAGAAATGATTTCTATCGGAATTTATGTATTCAGTGTAATTAATTCTTATTTTTCAGCCTTTTTTAAGCAAGAAGCAGTCACTCAGTTCCACCAGGAGAGGACATTTTAAAAGCTTTTTTTTATTATTTTTGTTAAAAGTGAATTTGCTGTTCCATCTGATGATGGGACAGAGCAGAACTCTGCAGTGTTTAAGCACATCTTTGTCCCATTGTTTTATTTGGAGCACCTGAAAGAGAGACTCAGCATAGTCTTTCACATGTCCAAAAGGTGAAAAAAGTTCTTAAGTATTATCTGGTGGGTTTTGTGTTTGGGTTTTTTTTTCCCACAAAATGGAGAACACATACATTTAGTATATAGTGTGGACAGAGAAGCTTACCTGAGATTTCTGTCTAGATATGGCCAGAAAATCCTTCTTGGGGGAAACCAAATATGTTGGATGCTTACAAAATAACTAAGTATTTTAGATGCTACTTTGAACAAATGCTATATTTGACTTGCCACCACCTCCCCAAAACTATTATTTTTCCTGCTGGGTTTAGTAGCTGAAATACCTCAGTGTTTTCACTGAGCATTACCATGTTTACAATAAAAAGAAAGCCCTACGGGAGTCTCATTTGATTTCATTGCACTGTTTATAAATTAACAAGAAATGGAGACCGTTCTGAATGGCACAGACAAAAAGAAGATACATACACACTGGGAATTTAGTAATGGCAAAAACAAAATCATTGTATATGATAAACAAATCCCTGACCAGAGACCTCTGGTTCAGCCAAGGGCTCCATACCCAAGCCACAACGAGGGGTCACTACATGGTCTTTAAAACCTCAGCAATGCTACGGACAACGACTGAGGTTAAATCTTGCTGATGAAATCCCGATTCATTGATTGTATTTTTTATTGCTTTGTGTGGAAGTGACTGGAAGCAGTCGTGAGCTGTAACTTCAAAGTACTGTATTCTCATCGGTTTCGTCATGCTGTGTTTTAACTGTTTAATCAATATTACAATGGCGATATAGCAGTATAGACCGGAATGATTAGAAATACCATTGCTTAGCCAATGCACTGATCTTAGCGACACAGGGAGCCCTACAAAGAGGGAAAAGTCACAGGGCATGAAAACCGATCCAGATTTGCTACCCTGTGCACATTTGCTGAGGGACTCCACCAGGCAGCACCAGCACAACAGCCTTTTGTTAACCTGCGCTTCGCACCCAGCCAGCAGCTAAGCCAACCTCTCTGTGAGGGAACTTTCAAGGAGGCTGCAGGCTGTGCACGGTATCCCCAGGTACCAAAGACTTTAATTTTGTTACTTAAGATTCTGGTCCTGTGCCCTTAGCCTGTGAGGGTTTCATCATTTGGAAAACACTCCCAAAATTTTGTCACATTTCCAGTTATCCTGAAACACAAAGTTAAGTCCCTTCTTAAGGCAACAGCTACAACTCTTCACAGAGCCATCAGAAGAGAAAAAATAGATAAATGTGCTCTTCACATACACGTGCTGAAGTGGTTTCCTGAATTGGGGTATGAATGGTGAAAGCCCACAAGTATATAAGACCTAGCTGTGAGTCTTCCCATAGAGATAGGGTTTGGGCTATTACTTCATTAATAGCCACAGATTTCAGTTGGCTTTAATCCCCCCAGAGCTTCAGCAAGCTGAAGAATGAGAAGGTTAACATAAATGTTTGGTATGAAACAGAACTGAGAAATTTGCGGTGAATTATTTATTTGACTAATTTAGCCTTCTTTTCTGTTAATGAATTCTTTGCTTTTTTTATATATGCATTTGTTATTCTGACTTGTTTGACAAACGCTTTGTGTGAATATGTTTCAGCTGGTGGTTTGTGCACAAGCTACCAACAGACTCTCTCTTCCCCTCGTAGCCACTCATGGTTGCAGCTGAGGAACCAGTTCCCTGAGGCTCCTGGTGCTACTGCTGTCCCCAGACTGGGTGACTGGTGTTTTTCAGGTAGGCATGGGGGAGCTCATGCAGAGGGGAAGGGGGCTGGGTGGTGGAACTAAGATTTGGGGAGAGGTGATGCAGCCGCCCTGTCCCACGCTTTCTGTTCAGGCAGTGCTTAGTCCCATCTTACTTTCAGAACCGGTCAGGGTAGGTGACACCTTCATAAGTAAAGCAAGAATCTGGGGCTATATTTACAAGCTACTTCATCACACGCTCAGTCCATTCTATGACTGGCTGGAGATGTTTTCAGGCATGCTACCTTGGCCACAGTGCTGTTGCTGCATTTCAACAAATTAAAGGATATGAGCAGAGAGATCCAGCTGCTCAAAAGCTACAAATATAAAGTAATTTAAAAGCTTTTGACAGAGGCAGAGAGGCAAGAATTTCTGATAAAGACACAGCTGCAAACAGCTCCGAGCCTTGAAATAACACAAGGAGCGTGTATCAATTTCTGTCGCTGCAAACATCGAGTGCTGAAACTTAATACCAACCTCCCCTTCATGGTGATGAAGAGATGACATTTCCATTTTATTGATCTCGGCAGAGACACAGCCCAGGCGGTGTTGAAGGGAGCGGGGCGCGGGGGCACCGCAGCCCAGGTGCATGTGCACCAGCTCATCCTTGGCCCACCGTGCAGTTTGGTCCCTGGGAAGCTGCAACAAGATAAATCTCTCAGAGGGCTACCCATGCAGCTAAAGAAAAGAAAGAATACTAGAGCGGAAAGCTAGTAGACTTAACTACGTTTATAAGATCATCTGTGGCTTTCACCATGTAAGAGACCTCTATATTCAAATGTATCTACATATTTGCATTTCAAGTTTGTGGCACAGTATATCATAGTAACCTCAGGAAAAGTCGCAGCAGCCGAGCTCCTTTGGCCTTTACAAAAAGGCAAAACATGAAAATATTTTTTTTAACAGGAACTGAGTGCAGATGATCTTAAATGCGATGCAGAGTAAAATTATCACCAGGAGCGCAACGCTTGCTCTTCAAAGGACACATTCAGAGGCCCCAGTTCCTCCATTATTCTGATTTTCAGTTATAGGAGGTGCTGGGCATGTCTTAGTGGTTAATTGCAAGGTCCAGCAGGCCATACTTTACAGCACTTTTTTAATAGCGTCACAGTATTTGTCACATATATGGTATCAAAGTCGCTGGCACTTACTTTTTATTTTCTTCCTACAAGTTGATGATGTGTGAATAAAAGTGCTTCAGTGTTTTTAACGCTGTCCAAGTCATGAAACAGAAGACAAAAAAAAAAATTCAGCAGTTAAATTGAGGAAGGATGGGAGCTGTTCATAAACATGTGCCTTTAATTTTCTTTCTAACATACACTCTCCTTACACTTTTCAAGGTGATTTTTATTTGCAGAGTTGAATTGCAAAAAGGCACGTAATGAGATGTTTGTGGGGTGGGAGGGGCTGATGTGGATTTCTTCTGTTTGGTTCCTGCTTTGAGAGGTAGATGCACCCCTCCTCTCAGAGTCCTCAGTGAGCTCCTGTCAAGCCAAAGCCCTGCACAAGGTAGAGAGTAAGAATGGAAGCATATCCCATAGAAAAAGGTTAACCATGGAGGTTTTTTCACTGAAAAATTTTGGCTCTATCCAAAAAAGAAAGATTTTGGTTTCCTTCACAAAAAGAAAGCACTGGGAATTCTCATTTTATAGTGAAGAAAATGTTTATTTTAAGTCAAATGAAATGTTTTACTTGGCCTTAAATTAAATTTTTCACATTTTTTTTCCCCATTTGCCTAGGAAACAAAAAAAAAAAAAGTTGCTTCAGATCAAGCAGAAAGAATGTTTCCTTCCAGTATTTCAATGCAGCCAGCCAACTGAAAAGTCAGTTATGTGCATACTTTTACATAAAAGTAGCAACTTTTGGCTTTGCTGTGCTACAGAATGAAAAATGGAAGAGACTTCATTTTTCCTGCATGCAGGCAGGAAATAGCAATATGATTTTCCACTCCTTTAGTTGGGTCTTCTGACTAAGATAGGACTGAGAAATACCCTTGCACAAGCTGTGGGAGAAATAGCATCCCACAAGACACGGAAGTGACCTGCTTTGAGAAGGACCCATCAGACCAGCAGATTATCTTCTGGAAAGTAAAGGAGGTGCAAGGCATGAGGAGGAAGTGACAGAAGCAGGTGAGTGGAGACTAAGTGGACCAAGTGCCCATAAGGAGAACGGAGGCAGGGGATGTGGGCCCAGCAGCAGTGAAGGCAAGCGTGTGAGATGGCCAGCATATAACAAATCCTAGTATCAGCTACTTTGCTGGTTCCAGTGCCATAAGGTGTACCATTGCACTCACCTTGCTGATGCCTCCTCCAGCCACTGTGGGAAGGCGAGCTATCGGGCAATGCATGAGCTCTGACCCTGCAAAGATGCAAATTTACCAGGTGTCCTTATCACCGCAACTTACCTGGACCAGTAGCAATAGGAGAGTGCTCATCATACAAAAGTGGATACTGGCAGTGCTTTGAACCCATTTCCAGAGCAAACGTGCTCCTCCACGCAAGATGTGGTATGCCAGAGTGATACGAATGTACTGTCTGCCATCTAAGCAGATTTATAGGTTGCATCTTTTGCTGGCTTCTTCTATCCTGCAACATTTCTTGTATAATTATATCAGCTGTGCATAGCTAATAGTAGGTTAGAGCTTCAGGAGCCAGCGTGCTAGAAGGTGGTTTGGATTCCTAAAAACCAGCCAAGGGAAGCAGGCTGCTAACAAGCACATGGGATATTAGGAATAAGGCTGTCCATGAAGACACCCACCTGTCTGTGACAGTGGATCCCATACTGCTCACCGCTGGCTGACCTAGCACTGTGCAGTGGTGGAGTGGCATCCTTTTCAGTGGACATGTATGCTTGTCTGGTCAGAAGAAAATTGTGTACCCTTGGGAGCCAATTGCCACCTCCTGTCAGCTGCTACGCATGGCTTCTATAATTTCAGGTACATTGGCAACAGAAATAATTGCAAGGTAGTATCTGTTAACTTCAACATCTGTCAACATCAAATTTCCTAGCCATAGCTGTGACCTTAATTAACTTAGCCCTGGGGTGGCCCAGCCTCCCTTGTCCTTGTGGGTTGACACAGGCAGTTGCCACAGCTTCTCCAAGGTGTCCACCCTTACACAATGTCCAAAGTAATTTCCAGTCCACGTAGTTCTTCATCGGGCAAGAATCACACCCTGCTTTGTGTCATTAGTCCTGCTTCAGGAACACCAGTTCACAGCTAGGAAACCTACTGGGGTACACAGCCATAGCTGTGGCCAGGGGCAGCTCTTCCCATGCAGCTCTCCAGCACACGCCTCCTCACTGTGGCAAGCTGCCCACATCTCCTGTGATCACAGGCCATGGTGGAAATGCCCTCCTGCTCTGACACCACCTCTGCGCACCCTGCTGCCACACAGCCGGCGGCAGCAGAAGTCTACCCCACTGGCCAGACCCATGCTTTGGGCGGGCAAGACCAAGGAGGAGGCAGGGCAGGGCACGGTACCAGGTAGGCAAGCTGTTGGCAGGGAGCTTTCCTGCACCCAGACCCAGAGAGGTCAGGCAGGTGCTCCCACAGCACGCAGTAAAACACCCCCAGGGACACTCCTGCTCTTTCCACCTTGAGAGCATCAGGCTGCACCCTGGCTAAACCCCAGTGCTTGCAGTGGCTTGAACATTAACCAAGTGGAGCTCAGTGTCCAGGCCCAGGCTAACTCTGCAGCGAGTGTTTTTTCTTTTGGAGGTCCTGACAGAAACCATAAGCCTCTGCTCTGCCTCAGAGTATCTTCCCAGTGGTTGCAAGTGTTGTCCTCAGTGTTCAAAGCTATCACGATTCTCCTTAACAGCTCTCTAGAAGCATGAAACAAAGGACCTCCCTGTCTTGAAACCTAAGTGGAGAAGACAAGACTATTTCAGGCTGTGTTATGCTTCCTCAGGAATCCAAATCCCTGAAGGGGTGATTTTTTAACCAGTAAAGACTATATTTCTGAATTATGTTGTGTAAGGTACTCAAAACATAAAAGTCTTTCTCTAATGTGCCACTACAATGAATATGTAGAGTACAATATTTGCAATAATTTAGCCGGAGGCCAGCTGAGCTGATAAAGCCTGGGACAACTTATGAAAATACCTAAACCAGAAAATATATTTTTTTTCCAGTCATGGATATAATAAGCATATTTTCCTAGGCACGGTCTGCAATTCCTGCCTCCCTATAGAATGAATGTGTTTCCCAGTCAAATGTACAGCACCAGCAAAAGTGAATGGGGTGTGTGTTTGCTTTGTTTTTCTTATTAAATATAGATTTGTGGTCAATCAGGAGTTGTAAAAATACTACCAAGGTGGTTATGGCCAATAATATTTTCCTTTGATAATTTTATGGCCCTGTGGTCAAGACGTGAGTGTCTGGAGTGTGAAAGGAAGCAGGATCTGATTCTGCATGCCATTACCAACTTGCCGGTAATTAAAAAACTGAAAAGTCAACAAAAAAGTGCAATGTATTCTCACTATAGCTGCTGCTGCAGTAGTCACAGCCAGCCACACAGATTTGTGGGCTAAATCCTCACTACTGGCACTGTTTTCCCTCCTGTTTCCCCCTTGCCCTCCCTTTATCCTTGCAATTGCCTCTTTTTTTCTTGACCCACAAGAAGCCATCACTGGAGATGAATATCGTTTTTTGAATACCATTTTATCTATCACATGCATCTGGCCGAGACAAGCAAGTGCCATTTCAGGACCAAAAAATCCTGGTTAATGGGAGCTTTTCCTCATGCCCCTGGGAGCACTGCCTGCCTCCGTCTGCTTTCTGCCGGGCTGTTCCCCATGTCCCCGCCATGCTGTGGCACTGCTGGAGCTGGCAGCAGACCACTGACCCATCCTGGGGTGCTCCCACCAGGGCCACCCGCTCCCCACTGCCCTGCCGATGCTCAAGCCCCATAGGGTTCACGCTGACCCTCACTGATCTGTGACCAAGCTGACAACATGGAAACGAACAGTGTTAGGGTTCTGTACTGGTAATTAAAAAGCAGTAAGCAATATTCTCAAGGGAAATAGCACAAAAGCTGCTCATCTCTAGCTATGCCAGCAGGGAACAGGCAAAGGTCTGCAGGTGGGTTTTTTAGCTACAGAAAAGACAGAAAAAAATGGCCACAACCCCTTAGGATATAGCAAAGCCAGTTATCTGAGACTGACAGTTCGCCTTTGTCCCCTGACTGCAAAAACTGAGATGTTGGAGCAGAGCAGATGTGACAAAACGCTTAGAGCTGGAGAGGCATGGTGATAGTCCAGTACCTTTTCCTTTCATCATCTCTGTAGTTGCTATGTACATAGACCCTGCAGGTTCATGCTCCAGGTTCTTAAAAATGGTTCATTTGTCTGAAATGTGGAACTCTGAAACTTCCAGAATGAAAAATAAAAATGTACCTCAAAAATGACAGGGGTTTTCTCCCTGTAATGACCTGAAGATGTTGCAGCATTAGGCATAAGAAGGAACATTCTCTCATGAAGCACTGCATGGCCAGACATCACCAACATAATCTAATTTTTTTAATACTTTTTTGCTTCCTTACCAAGCAACAGCAATCAGTGCAGCAGAAGTGCTGCCTTCCCAACCAAATCATCCTGCTGCCTGCCCTCTGATGCTGCCTCAGTTCATACATGCTATGGACAGAGAGGGGGACTCATACCTGGGTAACTGCCTGAACAGCACAAATATCACCCCAACGCCACAAAATTATCCTTTCTGCTAGTCTGAGACTGGCCACCCCCAGAGCGTGGGCTCATGGGGACAGGCACCCCCGACCCTGCGCAGTGCCCTGCCGACAGCCCCACGGTGCTGGGGGCATTTCTGCCTTCCCCTCACTTTCTGGGGAGGGCAGACAAAATCCTGTTCTTTTCTGTTCAACAGAAGATGGGGTATGAACAACCATTGCTATGCAATTTGTCATTACAATTATTAAGGATTACATATACTTATTATAATACATATAATATATACCAATGTGAGCATGAATACATAGTATTAAAAAGAAACAAAAGATTTTCGTCCTTCCTAAGCATCTTCATGCAGTGTCTGAACAAAACGTTTTGAAATACAAAGGTACAAAGGTATTTTTTTTTCTTTTTTTTTTTCCCTGGGGAGGGGGGTGAGGTAATAATTATTTTCCCCATCTTTTTTCCAGAAAGAATGTATTAAAAAAAAAATAAAAAGTGTCAGCATCGTTTCCTCCCACACATTTTTTCTGTTTTTACCCCTTCAGATTTTTGGTGGAAATAAAATAGAATCCAATTATAAAATTGAGAGAAAAATTTGATTTGTCAATTGAAAAAAAATGTTAACTTGCAGAAAATTATATAGGCATTTTCTATTTCACATTTTTTATGAAAAATGGGGACATTCTGGAGAAGTTGAAATGTTATTCTGAAGTATTTCAGTTTTGTCAGCTCTCTATTTTTCAACAAATACATTTTCAGTCAAAAATTGTCAATCTCCCTTTCTTCTCAGATCCTTTTGCGACTCCCTCTCACCACCTCCTTACACCGCCATCCGGCAGCTTCTGGGCCCACAGTAAAGCTCATTTACCTGCTAACGTTTTTCAGCTAATCGGATCTTTTGCCTCTTGCACCCCACAGCAAGGGCAAGGGAGGGAGCGAGACCCTCTCACCCAGCCCAGCACCTCGGTTGGTTGCCTTTCAGGACCCTGCTTTTGCAAGGGCATTTATGGACAGGCAAAGGTGACCTGAGCTGATGGACAGACTGCCTTCTTCAGCAATTATGGAAACATCTCCTCCGGGGGGATTTGTTGGGGTTTTTTTTTACTGGCATTGTTGTTATTTTTTTCCAAAGCACAAATATGGATTTATCTGGATGTGAATATGTTCCACAAATTAAATGATGTCTCATCGTGGGGGTGAGAGGGGGAGAGTGTGCTAGATTAGTTAATAGGTCTCCCATCTGTACTGTCTATGATATGATGATAAGCATACCTAGAAACGCAGGAAACGATTCACAAAAGCAATCAGATAATGAGGAATATTATTCTCAGAAGGTCCTTCCTGTGTTTGAACAGGGGGAACAAATTAAAAGCTCAGGTTGTGTGGTGGCTTGGAAATAGTGCACATGGTGACTAAGACTCTTATCAGAGGCAGCACTGAAATAACATTTTCTGCTAAAGAGCTTGAAGAAATATGTTACAAAATTATTAATAATGCATTAAAATTTGCAAGAGCATGAAGGCAGCAATAGTTAGGCTGTGCACTTCCAGAGTTTGAGTGGAAAGGAAGAAGTGCTTGTAAGGCACAGGCAAGGAGGTGGCTTCCAGTTACAATTGCTCACAGCATTAAAAATAGTGGTGATAACAGAGGTTTGTTATTGCTGGTGGTGGTTTTATGCTGGGGAAAAAACAACCGTGCAAAACAAAACAGGAAAACAGCACGTATGCCTCCTCTTTCTGTGAAACAGAGATCCAGCTCTACTCTGGCCACAGCAAGAGCAGCAGCAGCAACCAGCCACCGGGACCTGCTGCATGCCACCCGCTGCTTTTGGAGGTCAGTAGCAAGGAGGAGGGGTGACGCCGGCAAGCAGAGGGTCCTTCTGCCACCCTTTGGGTGGGCCTTTTGGACAGGACTCTACAAACCTTCCCAGTGGCCAGGCTGCAGTGTTTGCTCTGTAAACTAAAGGGACTGATGAGGCAATGTGAGGGCGGCTGGCAATATGCAGCGGGGATGCCCATAAAGGAAACCTTAAGCTGCTACTTGTAGTCTGCTCTACAGAGGAGAGCCACACCGGGGTGTGAGCTGTATCCCACAAAGCAGCGATATCCCAAGGCTAAAATCCAGGTCTGTGAGTACCCTTTCCCCTTTCCTCCTTTAGAAAACAGGACTGCAGCTTGGCAAGATATTGAGGTTGCTGTTCAGACCGATGTGCTAGTAGTTTGTGTGTCCCTCTCCCTCCGAGCCTGTACCCTCTTCCACCAGCATAGTTCCAGTGAAGTATTTATGCTCGATGTGTATGCTCCAGGCCTGTGAGAAACCACCCTGAAGTCATTCAGGCAGCCAGGCAGAGCTGGATGGATGCACAAGCACTTTATTATAACGTGTGATAGATGTAGTATTATTATTTGTTAGTTGTAGTAGTAGTATTATTAAATGTATATCAGGGCTTTTGATCTCTTTTGATTTTGTGAAAAGTGGGAAAACCAGTCCTCTGACAACTAGCCCATGCCTTTAAACAGCTAATTTTCATGCTTTATTAATAAACATGTAAGTACACCACCGGTATCTTTACTGAGCATCATTCCCTCTCATTCTCACTGCGCTATGACATTACTTGAAAAGTATGTGCTGTTTGCCAAAGATTTCTTTTTCAATGTCATATTTCCAGCCATGAGACAATATTGAGCAGCAGAAAAAAAGGACAGGTGACCTGCCAGAAGACTGAATAACCGAAAAGTGCCTTTGAATTAGACAAAACCTTCTGCTTTCACTTCAAAAAATCCCACACTGCTTCCCAGGTATGATCCAGATCTGTTATATACAGCAAAGCTGGTCAGTATAAATCTTTATTTTGTATTTCAGAAGGTATGCAATAGAAAACCCATTCTAACAATAAATGCTAGTCACCTGAGGTCTATAGCTTGTTTTGCAGCTCAGAAAAAAGAAAAAAAAAAAAAAAAGGCGCCTCTGTTCACCCTTGGCCAACTGAGTTACATTTTCTGCTATTATTAATGCATTGCAAGGGTTTTTTTCATATCAATTTGAAATTATACATCTGGGAAATCCCAGTACAACAGCAGTCAATGCTTTGTTTCTCTGTGTGGCCCTTTGCAATTACTAGAATGTGCAAATATAATTTAGCGCAGGTAAAATTCAATCAGTCACCCCAAGCACAAAGAAATCTCCATCTCCCAGAAAAAAACCCAGAGAGTGTTTCCCTGCAAATGGCACAAGGGAGCTGTAAGAGTTTCTAAAACAAATTTATTAGAATATTTAAATTCAAGTTGTAATGGGAAATTTAGCTCAATAGGTGAGGTGGCAGCATACTGAAACCCGAGCGAAGCAGGCAGACAGCTTTTGAGGCTGTGGGCTTGCTCAGATTACAGCCCTATTTCTGCTTGCACAACACAATTGCAAAAACCAGGAGGACAGGTTGCACAAAAAGCAAACCCCAAAGGGTGCAAAGCAGGGCAGGGAGTACTGAGGGGCAAAGAGGCTGCAGGGGAGCGAGGGCAGGGGCATGGGGCTCTCTCATGGTAGCACCAGAGATGGCGGGAGGCGTGGTTCCCAGCCACCACCACATGGCCATTTCCTCAGAAGGCACCACCTGCCCAGCCCCAGGTGCCTGGCAGGGCCTTGGGCCAGGCTCGCAAACCTCAGGCCCAGGAGAGACTGAAGCTTGAGATGAAGTGCAATGGGGAAAGGCCAGCGGCGCCCAGGCTGACGTGGAGGCTGCAGCGGGGCAGCGTGCTGCCTCTGCCTGCCATCGCCAGAAGGAGATGCCAAGCAGGATTCCTGGGGCTGCCGAGCACCCACAGCTGCCAGATCCTGGCACTGCACATGGCCCGCCCAGAGACAACCACTGGCATGGTCAGGAATAGGGTTGGGGTTACAGCTCTATGGTTTTTATAAAATAACACTGTAATGAAGAGGTGTAGCTTTAAAAAAAAAAAAAGATGGAGGAATAAAAACCCACAAAGTTTAAGAGCTGCTGGATTTATGCTTCTCAAGCAACTCCAGCACCATAACGTTTTGTTTTTGTCAAGCAGCAAAGGCCGCCCTTCACCTCCCACTAAGTTCAGTGGGAGCTTTGTCACCACCTTCAAAGGAATCAGGATCAGGCCTCCAACGTGTTAATAAGCAACAAGAATTATGGAAAGAATTACATTTAATGTGAAGTCAGGCTGCCTGCAGTGATCACACCGCACCGCCTGTCACAGATCGCTTTGTGCTGGAAACCTGAGCCATGGACTGATCTGGGGGTGAGACAACCACAAGACGTTTCTGCTTGGCAGGAATATGCAGGGAGAAGGAGATGAGAGCCGAGTCAGCAGCGGCTGGGTGTATGTGGGGATGGCCAGAAAGCTCCAGATGCACGCAGCTCACACCTGAGGAGCACAGAGCACCTCAGACATGTGGAAGCAACAGCCTTTGCACTTCCCGAACCATCATGACCACCCTACTGGTAACAAAGACCTGTTCTGCTCTTGTACACTGAAAATCCCACTGCTCTGAGAGCACCCACCTCACCTTTTACAAGTACTTTGGTAAAAAAAGTAAAACAGTTTTCCCTGTCACTTTCCTCTCAATGAAGCATTCCTGCTTATCTCCTAGAAGAATGAATCCTCAGATGAACACATTATCCAAAACACCTTCAAGTACACACAAAAGGGGGTAGGGGGACTATGTCTCAGGGCATTCCCATGTTGGCCCTTTGTGAGACTCCCCTTGCTGAAGAGGTTCAGGCACTGTTTTTCTTTCTTGTGCCCGTAAACCCAAAGAAAACCATGGCCACTTTGAGTGACCCGCTGCAGCATGCAGCAGAACATCAGGTCATCCATTACAGTTGAAAAGGTTCAGTCAGCGTGGGAGCAAGTGGGGATTTTGCTTTTTGTGCATAGGGAAGAATGAGAAACGGCTGAGTTTCACAGAAATAAACAGTAGATCTGAGGGATAGCCCAATTTACTCATTCCCTAACCTGTGATTGCACCTGAATGCAGTCCTTTTACCCGTTGCTGGAAGTTACGGTTATTTCTGTGATGCTGCATCGCCATCATTGAGCTATTTTCCACTCATCCATCTAGCAGGTAGCCTGCACACTGTGGCAACTGGTTTTCTTCACAGAATGGGCAGCTTTGAAAAACAGTCTTTGTAGACCCAAACTGACTATGGATGGTGTTTTCACAACCTTTCTGATCAAAAACGCACCCACTTTCCTACCCACTCATTTTTCTGCTGCTCTGGGACTTCACCTCTGGTCTCAGTCTTTGCCTCCTTTAGCTCTTTGAGCAGCATTATGCCATTTCCTAGGAATTCCTCCCTTCTTCCTTCTAAATCACTCAGTCACATCCTGTTTTTATATCTTGCCCTAAACCTTTCCTTTTGGCTATAACTTACAACTGACTGTATAAAACATCATCAATATTGTAACAGCCACTTTGGAGCTGTGGTGACGGAGCTTTCTAAATACGCATGTTAAAATCTCTTATGAAATTTCAGGGAGGGTGAAGGTGGCAAGTGCTGTGCACATCCAGGTGTTGATGACGAAATAGTTTTCAATATTTTTTTAAAAAAGCCCCAGCTGGCCTGGAAATAACAAAATGAAAAAAAGGTGCTTATGGTTATTTTGGGAAGCTCCCATGTTGCTATGACCTCTGCTTACCTTATGGATTGCTTTAATTCAGGATACGACATTGCTCCTGGCATAGGCTGAGTAGTTGCACCTCCACCTCTACAGCAAAAATCACTGTTTCCTCTGGAAGTTAAAACATCCTGAGGAAGAGAAAGGAAAGCAAGAGGATTTATCAGACAGAGCCTGACACATCGTAAAGATGCAGCATTGTTATCAGGTATCATTCTAACACACTTGCTGCTCTACACCACTCAAAATTTTATGACCACAAAAACAACCCACACATACATGCCAAAGTGTGACTAGCCGAAGACAGCTCTCAGCATGTTAGCTTCATTTCACTCAAGAGACAAACAAGAGATCACAAATGAAACTGCCTACACCATACTGATGTGAGCAGTAATATAGGGTTTTGTCAGTGAGTCAATGCGGCTAGAAAACCAAGCGCTTTCCTTCTGTGGCTTATAGTACCTGTAAAGTCTTCTGCCTAAAAGCCAATCAAATGAGACACCGAGTCACTCAGTTGCCACCTAGAGACACATAGCAAAAGCAGCCACTGTATGAATAGTTGGTGCAAATATTTTGTTCACAGTTAATTCAGAATGAATAACACAGAGTCCTATGGTTACTTCTGCACCCAGGTACAGCAAGATCTATAATGCATAAAATTGATGTTAAATGCATAAAATCTCCTGCTTGGAGCATCAAAACATAGTCATGGCCTTGAATGCTGATGTTAAATCTGAAGCATATTCCACATATCACATGGACTGCAGCTAACATTAACAGTTTTCCATTGCAACTGTTACGTTGTGGAATTGGGCAGACATTGGGGATTTCTTCAGAGACCTATTTTTCAAAAAGTTTAATTTTCAAGTAAAAGGGTTTACACAGAATGAGACTGTGCATACACCTCATTGTTGCACTGTTTCAGAACATGAGATTCCCTAGTTTATTACTTCCAGGATGGTGCAGGGGGAAAGGAAAAGCAAAAGAAATACAGGCAGGATGATGCTTTTTCCAAACTCTTTTCTGGGTCCAGGATGAAACAGCTATCCCAGCGGGTGTCCGCAGGCATGTGGTCAGGCTCATCTGGTGTACCATGAATTGGCTTAATAAGGAGAAACCCATCCTACGTGATCTTCTTCCCAAGTGAAGACAAACGGGAAGAAAAGCCACCAGGAAATCAAGAGAAGTTTTAGTCAAGGAAAATGAGAGCTGCTCTTCTAGATCAGTCTAGAGCTACAGCATGGGTTTAGGCTCCCTAACTGCTGGCTACCTGAACTCCTCTGCTACCACTATACATCAGCCGGGGGGCAGGGAAGGGAATAACCCCATGGGATAAGCCAACACAGGCAGTCCTGCAAATCCCTGTTGTAACTCCTGCCACTCCTGCTCCTTCCATGTGTCTGCCTGGGGAGCACAGGTGCCTGCAGGCACCCCCGTGGGTCCCTTTGGTGGAGTTCTGGCACACACAGGAACCGACTCTCCCTTCTGGGTCCAGACAGATGCTCCTGGGCATTGCAGGGAAAATCCATTACTGCTTCCTGGTGTTAAACAGTTAAACCAGCTGGATTTGGAGATCTAGAAAATGAGAAGGATGAGATAACTACATTTGCAAGAATATTTATTTTGAATCCAAACCATTTCCCCAAGTGTATTAATATGAATTACCAGGAGATGGTCTGAGGATTTATGTGTAGTATTCCAAGAGAAAAAAAAAGAAAAAGCCTGAACAGGAATAGTCAGTTTTAAATTAAGATAGATTACTCCAAGTTTCTTTTTAAAATATATGCATGTCCATTGTTTACGACTGTAGAGTTCAAAATGCTGAATGTGTCTGCTGAGAGGATATACGCCCCCCTTGCAAAACTCTTTGCTCTAGTTATTTGAAAGACAGCCTGATAACACTGCAAGGAAAAAAGGGGAGGGGGGGGGGGGGTGGAGAAAAGGAAAGAAAGAAAGTCGGAGAGAAAGAGAGGGAGTGAGAATATATGGCATTATTGACAATTGCTAATCTTTTGCAGGGGGTGGGGGTGGTGAGAGTTTTAGGTGTAAACTGGAAATTAAATTTTGCCAAGATGTACCAGAGAACAGTCCCTCTCCATTTACATAATCAAATAAAAGGTAAGATTCAGCAGCATGAATGCTCGACCTGCCAGTAAGCTGTTTGTTTCTTAGTGAGAAATAGAGAGAAAGAAAAAAAAATTCTTTAGGAAGTTAGCTCTTTCTCATACAGTTCATATTATATGTGGCACAGGCAGCAGATATAGAATTTGCTACAATATATTAGTTTGATAACATCGTAGAGGGTTTCTCATCAAAATACAGAGACGGGGAATTATAGTTCCAGGGCCTAATTTAATAACAAAGTATGCCGTTGTTAAAACCATTTTTTGCCTGCACTCTATAAGCAATGTGTGCATTGTATGAAGAATCTGGGAAGAAAAATTGAAGAATTATGCAGACAAATACTGGTATGTGGTCAGAGCTTAGGAAAACATGTAGTTGCCTCTCAGTGTCCTTATTGCCCATAAAAGAACATTTCACACGGTCAACAACTCAAATTTATGTGGACCCTTAGGGGTAAATTTTCAGTACAGTGAATAGGAACTCACACATGCAATCGCGTTATTGTTAATCGGAGTTGTGTGGCTACTTCTTCCACTCAGTGCTAAAAAAGTGCCCCTTGCTGTAGAAAACTATCTACAGACCGCTCCTGCTCCCACTCTTCTCCATCAGCAGTTCCAGAGGAGCAATGGAGAGTGGCCCAAAAAACGTTCATCTTAAATCTTCTCCTCCCATCCCATCACTGACACAACTGTTGAAAGGGCACGTCCCTCCCCCCAGTAAGGACTGCAGGACTGGGAGCACAACATCCGTGATGCTCTTGCCCTTTCCCTGTTGCAGACTGCAGGTAAGCCTTCCCATGCCTCCCTCCCTCCCTGCCCAGAAACATGCCGCTGTCTTCGCTATGGTTTAAGTGCTGGAGACCTTCCAAGGGTGTAGCACGTCTTTGTGCCCCTCTTTTCCCTCGGGTGTAACCAACACTGATTTTGTATGGTGACAGATGCTTTTTTCTTGGTGTCTGCTTCCAGCTCCTAGCCTTGTGGTATTTCTCCAGCGATGCTGGCTGCACTTCATCCAAATAACCATGCAGTCACGACTCCAGCATGATGAACTAAGACCAGCACAGGAGAGTTATGAGTTGAAACGACAGTTTGAAAATAGGTAACTGACAAGAACTTGCCAATAATTATGAGACTTTCCAAAAGAGGACTGATTTTCTTTACTGCAACTAAGCTTTAGGGTGACATCCTAAAACTTCTATCAGCAAGTCTGAGGGCTAAAAACTTCACTTACATGCGTTTCTCCCCAGTCACCCGGCTACAAGCACTAGGACCTGAATAACAACACCAGATACTGCAAAATTTGGAATTAAATCATAAATGTCAACACCACCAGAAGCTGATGTGCACTGGCAGGCTACTTTGCTCTGATAGCTTGAACATCCACAAGAGCTTTGTGGTAGCCGGTCACACACCATCCATATTACTGCATCCCCATGCTTGGTTACAAGGCTCCTGGATGCTCCAGGAGCGCACCCAGCCAGGCCACAAGAGCCCTGCCTCGTGGCATAGCTGACAGGGCTCCAGTGCCTGGGTTGCTGACAGGTATGGTTGAAGCACACTTACACCAGGTTGATGGTTAATGTGTTTCCAACCGTGGAGTCAGGTGTTCTGCTCTGGTTTTTGAGGTCTATAGGGTGGAGCAGTGGTTTCTTTAAAATTGTTCACAATACTACATAGCATTTAAAAAAAGGGGTGTTGGCAACACCTAGCCAATGTTATAATCTTATTTTTATTTATCCATCAAGTGCAAAAAATCAGCAACGTAGAAGGCACTTCTCCCTCTCAGTACTGGTTGGACATCACTTGTGAATGGACCCACATCCACGGAGAGAAAGCATAACTTACTACAGGCAGATGTGAGACCATCCTGCACATAGGATCTCCTCCCTATGAAGGAGTAAGATCCCACGTAACAGCAAGAAGGTCTCACACGGAGGGAAACACATGGCCAAGGAGCTAATTGATGTTCCAGATAATTTTTGTAAGGTCATCCTTGTAACCTGTACCACAAAGACCTCCTGCATGATGGAGGAAGAACTTATTGACCAAGCTCCTGTCTATTTTTTGCAGCACTGGCTAGAGATCAGATACTAATTTTATTCGCCACCGTTTAATTTTTTTCTTTTTAATGGGATGTGTTAGGTACTTGGTATCTTGTTTGGGATTAGTTTCACAGCCCATCATATTTCTTGAACTATGATAGGACAACTGGCCATTAATTCAAAGCAGTGCTGATAACGGTCGCTACAGCTACTAGGAGAAACTACTGGCAAGGCTGTGGAAAGACCTCTCCACTTTTAAACCCCTTGATACAAATTCAGACTTTAGTCAGACAAACAAAACCCTCAATGTCTCAGTTACACATTTTTTAATCATACGACTCCCTTTGGCCTGTGTTAATGGTCAGTCCCCAGCACATGAGGGAAAAAAAGAAGTGTGGGGTGCGGGGACGGGTGTTGGAAGTTATCTAGGAACACATATGCTTTCCATGCCATGCCATAATGCCATACACCTTCCAAAATACAGCTGGAGGAGGCTGCCTAGTTGTTCCCTGAGCAAGGCCGTGGCACTGAGGACCCTGCAAGCTGTGATCCTCCTGCCAAGCCAACGCTGGTGATGAACAGAAGGCTAGGCGACCATGCCAGTATCTTTTACCATGCAGAGAGAGCAGGCTGTGGCAGATGATAATGGGGCTTGTGGGGACAGTGGGGGGAGCTGCCTGTCTCAGGACACAAGCCCTTTTCTTAGATTCTTAGATTTTGTTCTTGGGAGTAATCTTGCCCTCCTTCTCCCCTCCCTCCCTCCTTCGTTTTCTTCTTTGACGTGCAGCCCTGCTCCGGTGTACTGCCTGAGTGGGAATTGCCTGCAGGTCCTGATGTAATAGCTGTGCCATATGGTCCCTTCACACAGCGGGAAGGTGGAAAAATCCAGAAGGAAAAAAAAACAAACCAAAACAGCAGCAACCCTGGAAAACTTTATGTAGCAGCTCAGCAGAACTACAGCTGTGGCCACAAACAGCGGCAACAACTGTAATATTATGCATGATGCATAGGGCACGGCAACAGCACACAGCCTCCCCAGAAGGCAGCTGAGCTTTATGTCCCATTTAACTGAGAAACCTCCCCGTGTACCGTAAAGCCCCATTAAAGCACACAAGCAGGTGTGGCAACCCTGGTGTTTTCAGAGGTAGATCACTCGGCTTCTCTTGCCTCCAAAGTACCCTCCGCTGGCTGCCTTTCTCCAGGTGTTTGCAGAGGAACCTAATGAGACTGATTGGGACATGCTGATCAGCTTTCATTATAAGCTGTTCTCTAGCAGTCCGATTAATCAAAATAATGGTATGTGCTGTGCATGTATTTTATGGCAGTATCCAGTTTTGCTTTCAAAACTAAAATAAGACACCTGTTTTCCCCACCCTGTCTTGCTGAGTAGTCCCTTTAAGAGCATAACCTTGTTATCAAATATACGATATACCATCAGAGCTGGGGAGCTTCATACGCACATAAATATCACTCTTCCAGTTTGTGCTTTTTATACTAGCAGAAGAAGCTAATGGAAATAAATTCAGTCCATGGGTCAATTACAGGCTTATTTTCATATTTATGGACTTAATACTTCCACACACAAAAAGATTCTAATGATAGCCTAAGGCACAGAGTAATCAAAACAACAGCTATTGAAAGAGAAGGAACCAAAGAAAAGTACCACTTTGAAATTCTACCCCCATCTCCTGATATTGTTATATACACTACATAAAAAATGCTTCTTCACAAATGAGTATGATTTTTACCTACTTACCGTCAGCATAATGTTAAAAAGAAACGAAAGGCAAGAGTTGTTACTGGAACAAAAGCCACACTTTTTCCACCTCCAAATTCAAGAAATTAATGCTTTGATATGAACAATCAAATCTCCTTCTTTCTTCTTCTTCCTCCTTGTCCCTGTGTTGGTTTTAGTTAAGGAGGCAGGATTTCATGCTTCCTTCATGGATGGGGGATGCCCATGTGCTCTGCAGTGACCGAAGGATCCCAGAGGCACCCCCTCATTAAAGGCAGCAGGTGCCCATTCCTCGCTGACTGGCTGCATGTGTCTTTGGAGGCTTCACCGATGCCTGGGGGAAGGAGGAGAGGGAAAGACTAGCTTTAGCTTGCTCTGCAGAGCTGCCAGGGTAGGCAGCAGCCAGGTATGGCCTTCAGAGTGGCTAAAGGAGCCGCTGCTCTGCCCTGCCCTGCCCTGTGGAGGGACGGAGCCCTTCTCCCCTAATGCTGGCCATGGTGGGCACACAGGAGCCACCCCTTCCCTTGCTGTTATCATTTGAAGCAGCCCCCTCCAAGATAATTCAGAAATTTCCTCGTAAGTATTAGCAATACATACAGATATTTGTTATCCCAGCTTGTTCTCATGTATACTTCATGCACCAAGCCAGGTTATGGGAGGAAAGAAGGGAGCATGTTCAAGCTTTCGATGCCAACTGCAGTACGATGGACTGCACAAGCTATCACAGAGCACTTCACGCATTGCAACTGCATCGCGTTGTTCCTGGGGTTGGTTATTTATTAATAGTCACTAGATTGGAGCATCATGCATTTGATTAGATAAATGATACGCTGTTACTTGGAGCATTTTGTGAAGTTGTAATAATCTCTATTGACAACGCATCTATTAGTTTGTCGCAATGTTTTCTAGCCATCAAGAGGACTTTTATGGATCTGAATTCAATGCAAAGGACCCTAAACCTCAAGCCTTAGTTCTCAAGAAATCTGACATGAGAAACAGCAAAAGAAAATGAATTATTTTCCTCATTTGCTGATTATTTCCACAGCCCCTAAATGCCTATGAATAAACTCTGCCACACCACCTGACACAAGAAAAATAGCCATACAGGAAGCTTAATATTTGCTGTAACCTCCGTTTCCTGGAGCTGGAGCGCTCCCTTAAATAATTTACAGCTCTAAAAGTGAGATAAGACTATCTCCAGTTCTGGCTTTGTTGTGTGTCCTGGGTTATTCTAAACCACTTTCTGCAAGGCACATCCATCATTACAGACCCAGCTTTACCTTCATCCCACATAGACATCTGAGAGACAGCAACTGGAAAGAATGCCAGAACAGGAGATAGTCTGATGTCATTTTAATGATTGTAAATTATTTAAAGAAGAATACCACAGCCAGAGTCCCAGTCATTTGAAAGTGTTTGCTAAAATGTCTAAGAGGTCTTGAGTGACAATCTCCAGTACACACACACAATGAAAATAAGGTTAATGACTCTCATTTGAAGAGGGAAGTACATAGGGCAGGACAGCAATTGTTCGCTTTTACATCGCAGAACTCTTGATAAAGAAGGGAATTGCCCCACTCAGGAACTACTCCATCAATTTTTGCTACATTCCAGTAGCATTAATAAGATCAATGGTATTAAAAGCAATAAACCCCCAGTCCATCTAGGACCCCAACTTTTACCCACTCCACTCGACATACTAACTTTGGCTGACGTCACTGGTATAGCATCAGATTTGCTGGGATCCAGGGGGCAGAGAAGTTCCAGAAGCTGCCAAAACTGTTTTGCTGCAGCTAGAAAGGAAGCAAGAAGGGAAGAATTATGAAGACGGTAACAACTGTTGTGATAGATTTGGATATGAAACTGCCCTGGCAGCTGTGACCCTAGACTGAGCTTAGTGGTGGGCAGTGGGGAGCTTCCTAACCCGGAGGGTAAGGAGGCAGAGAAGCACCACAAAGAGCATCAGCTGACCTCTTGCCTCAGGGACCGAAATGGCTTGGACTGTGATCTTTTCAACTGCCTTCTCCAAATGGAAATTTTAAAGACAGTGCCATAGCTGAAAAGACACTGGCAATATCAAGAAATGCTTTCTACACAGTATTACAAAGTCTTTCACTGCAGATTACAGCATGTATCTTCTCTGCCATACAGGCATTATCTTATCTCTTTAGAAGACGGGTAGGTTCAGCCACACAGAGGTCGTACCCAAACTCACATACAGAGCTGGGAATTAGGACCCATCAAGTTGCACTGTGGCAAAGTCAGACATGGTATCTGGTGACTTCAGTGGGAACCCCAGCATAAAAAACCCGATGACCTACTGTCATTTGAGGCATTTTCCAGTCTCACACATGTGCTCAGGGCACTATACATTGGCTCTAGGTCCCTGAACTATGGGAAACGGCAGGCTCCCTGCATGGCTGCTTCAGTTGTGTTCCTCATTTCAGGCCATTGTTCCAGACTGTATCTTTTGTTTGGGCCTTGGCAGGCAGTAAGACAGAGAATGCTAATGAATGTCTTTGCTCCAAGCACAATATAAGAGAGGCATCTCATTTTCATTTTCTTTCCTGTGAGTCTTGAGTTTTAAACTTGAGCTATGCAATGGAAATGAAATTCCCCTTAAAATGATGGGCTCTCCCCTTCGTGTAGATAGTTGAAAGATAAGCCACTTCTCAGGCAAACCCGCACAGCCTTAAATGTTAGAGAGCAATACAGACATGCAATTTATTGTTGCAGAATGGAAACTCTAGGATATTTATTGGTAAAAATAGAAAATTCCTCTTCTACAATTTAGACCTCAAGTACTGGCTATACTTAGACATTTGACAGAGGTGACTGTGTTGCTTCAAAATTGGTAGGAGAAGCTGGCACCATCATAACACCCACCTGCGGCTTCAGTTTGTTTCACCTAAATTTTTACCTCAAGAATTATGGGCGATTTCCTCACTTTTGGAGAGGTTCTTGGTGGTGGTTGTCAGCAGCACCCTCAGCAGCGCTGCTTATCCCAAATCTGCAAAGTCTCTTTTATATGTGTATATACATTTCATCTGGCATTGCACAGAGGTCAGTTTATCCTGAATTGATCATACTTGTCTGGTGTAAGCAGAACTTCTAGTTTTCTAAAACTCTCAGGAAATGCAACCAGGAGTTTGATACCTAATTAAATCATCTCCCCAAAGTTTCTGGCCCTCTGCTGGCTGAGATTTTCAGAAAGTGTGCAAATAATGGTTTTGCCTTTCAGCAGGCAGCGTTGAGCATCCACAGCCACCACCGCCTCCCAGGGAGCTCCTGCCTGTTTGACAGTTTTGAAAATCATCAAGTCATTAAGGTACTATTTAAATTAAGAGCAAGGACCTAATTTTAGGTACCAGTATCTGAAATCTGTGTGCGCTCATTGCCATAATGTCAAAATTCCTCACACTTGGGATGGAACAGGACTTCCTCAGTCTGAACTCCATACATTAACTCATATAGTCTTGACCATTCCCTTTTGGTTCTTTTTCTTAGTGAAGCTGTCCCTGCTCACTCCTTTCCTGAGTCTTAAAATAAAATAAACATCTTGGTGATTTGCATTTGTGTGGAGATAGTCTGCGTGTATGTGCATACACATATGCTTGCATGTGTGCATATCTAAATCAAAGTACTTAAAAAGCTTTACTGTGTCTTAATACACACTGCATATCATCAGTGGAAGTTTTCACTGTGTTCACAGAAAGGTGTGTGTGTCTGTGTGTGTGTACGAGAGAAAGAAAGAGCAAGAGAGACAGACGGAGAGAGGCAGAGAGACTGTACCAGGAATTATCTATGCATAAAGAAATTAAAAGAGAATATTTTTCCAGAGCAATTGAAGCCCATCTCCTGAACAATGACGACAGCTCCTCATTTTCGACAACAATAGAGGGCACGTAGGAGTCAGCTCATTAGAATATCTGTGGCTCTTTTCTGTTCTTTCTGCATTAAGCCCCCATAATGTCAGTTGTCACTTATTAATGACAATTAACTAGTAATCAGCAGTGAGACTCTTCGAGGTGGTCCTTGCCTGACAGGTAAAGAAAGAGAACATTGCGTAGTGCCATGCAGTGACATGGAACCTTCAAAGGGAGCACAGCATTTCCATAAATTATTTCAGAAAGAAATTTTCTTTTAGACATTCTCTTTAAAGCATTAGGATCTTTAACCCTAGAAGGACTATATGGTTGCAGCTGTCCTCCCTCCCCCCTTCCCCTTATCACTTGTATTGGATAAAATTGGAAGGCAGCCTGATCTGTCATGTAACCCAATTCCCATCTGGGGCTGGAATAGCTATCAACCCACTCTGCTGAAACTATAAATACTTTCCCTTGATACTCAACCTTAAGTGCTCACTTAAAATGATGGCCAGGTATCAATAGTGAAGTTGCCAATTGAGACCAGCAAGGTGGATGGCCAGTTGAAACGGTGACACATCTATTATAATGTCTTTAAAAATTAAATGACTCGCCAATTTATGTACATGTGTAGCCTATGAAACTTGCACCACGCTCCTCCCTCTTTCTGATGGCTTTTATACCCACTTGTTATGTCTTGTCTTAAATGAGATAGCAATTACTGCTACTGTGTGTTTTTAGAGTAACTAGCATACTCAGGGCCCTGGACCCTGATTGATATTGCAATACAAATTTGATGTAGTTATTAACCTTAGAAAGACTAATAAAAACCCAGCCACCAACACCAAAATAACCGTCAAGTTTCCCATGCACAGCTGTCCTCTTTGCTCCTCTCCCCACCTTACACAGTACCAGGTGAAGAGAGTCACATTTCGTTCAAGCTCTTTGCTCAGGCCTCCCTCCCTACTTCTCCTTCTGTCTGACCCTCCAGCTTTCGAACAGGCAATCCTGTGAAGTCTTCACATTAAATACTTCAGCTGTCCACTACAAAACCTTCTTTCCCTCCTGAGACAAATTCAGCCTCAATCCATGGTTTTTTGCAAGAGGTCAGAGAGGTTCCCAAACATCACTCAGGCATGCTTGTATCTTCCAGCACAGAGCCCCTTTAAGCTTCACCTAGCTAGGTCGCCTTTTGTTTCCTAACAGGCAAACAGGCCTTCCAGTCTTTTCACCCCTCTCCGGCCTTGCTTTCAAAATCCCTGCTGTCTGCTCTTGCTAATAGCAATTATTCTCCTATCATTTCTTTTCCCCATTTTTTTCCTTCTTCTCACATGGGATCTCCAAGATCCAATTCTTTTTTGTGCTGCTTTACCCTTCTGATGGCTGCTGTTCCTTAGACCCTGTTCTTAGTCGTTCCTCAGTCCTATTTCTTCTTTGCACTTTTCCAGATTCCCCGTTGTCAAAGCACACTTTAAAAATGTGAAATGTGACACTCGCCATCCTCCAAAACTTGAGTGGAGGATCCCCATGCAATGTTAAGTCTAGACTTGCTGCCTTTTTTTAGAGCAAAGCTGTCTAATTTTTCACATTATCCCACCACAGAAAAGTAGTGATGAGGAACAGCAGAGACAGTTAGTGCTAAATGCTGCAAACTTGAGCAAGATAGCACTTCAGAGGCAGCTAAGAATACAACTTTTCCTTCAACATAAAGCCACACAGTACTACAAAGTGCATCCTTGAACCACACTTTATCATGGTGCTACACTTTATAATTATTAATACAGCATGCCCATTGCAAACATGCTGAGTGTGTCTGACCTTGGACTGCCAAGTAATATACCAATTGTGGGCAGTGTCTGAGCCTGTAGTGTTTTTGAGAGACAGCATTTGCACATTAATAAACTTGAAGCTTGCCTACTGTGAGAATTTTCCAGTTAAACCATTATAGTTACACTGGGAGCATTAGACAGTTTCCCTGCCACAGCAGCCCTGGGCAGTTTTTCTTATTACAGAATAAAAGTGGCTTTTTCCAGTTTGGCTTACATTGCTTCAAAGTACTTTAGTCTAAATTGAAAAAAAGTCCAGAATGAAAATGCCTAGGGAGTGACATATCAGTTAGAAAAGCCATTAATGAATCTCACATCCTACCTATAGCAGGTCTAGCTTTCCCTTGGAACATGGGATGAACAGAAGCGATCTACTACACAACTTTTCCACCTTTAAAAGTACTAAGCAATGAGGTGTCAAACACCCTGAAGCCAAAGGGCAGCGTTTTCCAGAGTCACTTCTTGTATTACCAGGCATAAAGGGTTAATCTGAGGTGAAGAGGACATCTGAAAACATAAAAGTTTGTACTTATTGATCAATATAAAAATTGCCTGCTATCCCATTCTTCTCCCTCTCAGTCCACCCTCAAACTCCTTGCAGAACTACAGTGACTTTGTGGAGCCGCTCTGCCAGTTCTCCTTGCTATGCTGGAGACTGGGGGAAGAGCAGGGAGAAGAGGATGTTCTTGACACTGAGCCTGTAGCAGTGCTTCTGTGACAACAAATAAGATGTTACGTGTTGGAACCGTGCAGTGATAAACTAAGCCTAACCAGGACTTGAAGAAGGTTAGTTTTCACAGAATGGTGCTACTCAGAAATGCTCAGGTTAAACCACAATTTCTTTGCATGTCCCAATACACTGTGCGGTACTGTGGAGAGAGAAGGTGAGAGTGGAAAGAAATCTTGGTTTTCCCTAGCTGGATTTCACTTCCAGAGGCAGTCTTCACGATTTTACAGCAATGGTCTCCACTAGCTGCAGAATGGTGGCAAATGGCATGTGACCCAATCTGTCTGTCCACGTCTGAAGACAATACCCATTTCCAAAGTACAGCAATGTGTCTTGCCATTCAAAAATACCAAACCTCAGGACTGGTATCTGACCTCAGCACTATGTAGTCCTGAGTACCCAAACTCTTCTGAATGTCAAGGGGTGTAGAGATTCTGAGCATGGTGATACAGAGTATAATATAATGAAACTGAAGTGCCAGCTGGCAGGTTAAATGCATTTTGCCAAACTGATTTAGCACCCACCAGTCCACTAGTGAACTTACTTGAAAGAAACTGCTTGCTCATAGCTATTGGTTCTTCCATCCCAGATTATATTTGACTGAACTCAACTACTTATTCTCATTATAAACATTCTGGGGAGTAAGGAACTGTGCCTGAGAGCATGCTCTAGTGGCTAGACCTCTACCTGCTTGTCAGGAGGTCTGGGCACCATTTCTGACGATGTGATTTTTAGCACACTGCTTTCTGGATTCCACAATCAAGTGGGTCATCTTTTGGGTAGGAACTACGGGTACCACTCCACTTCTGTGCTTCTCAGACAAGCTCTAATAAAAAATTCAATTTGTGCACACTGTAAGGAGAAGGCTTTGGAGAAGTTGTTGTGTACACAGAGATGACTTCAACCTGCATTACCCTGAATTGTTGGCCTGTATTTGCCTAATACATCCCATCAGCCCTTAAGATTTCATGATCTTAATTGTATGCTGTTCTGAGCTCTGGACTCCTAGAAGAGCAGATGGGTTGCAAGCAACCAAACATCACCTGTTCTAATATTGGTTGTCTGAAAATAAACAGGTCCCCATTAGCCATGTATCAGTGTTTGCCATTCTGATCTCTTGGTACTAAACTATCAGTTTTACGATATCACTAGACAAAAACACAAAGCTGAGAAGATGCCAGATAAAGAAGCACATTTCATAAATTATACTAACCTCAGGGAATCTGCATCACCTAAATATACTTGTAAAATATTCTCCTTTTTTACAACACACCCAGTTTTGGGTATCAATACTTTCAGTCAGATACAGTACCACCTTTTAGTTAAATAGCATCTTTCATCCCAAAATGTGGTTACTCCACCTACCTGTAGGATGAAGGCAACTATACAGAGTGATGAAGAGAAACTGTGCAAAGCCACTTGAAACATTATGCAAAGAAACCCAACCAGAACAGCAGGGAAAGCAAAAAACTGGAAAAATTGTATTATTTAGATTAGTATCTGGCCAGTAAATTGGGGTTAGCATTCTATTCTCACACATGGATGGAAAAGGACTCTGCTTTTAAATTTCAGTGAACAGATGATGAAATCCCACTTCTTGCTACTTTCATGCCTGGAGAGTAACCCAACACTGCATCAGCTGGGAGACTGACACCTACAGAGCTGCAAGAACACTCCACATGGAAACCGGCCTCTCCTTGAAGGTCTCCTAATCAGGACCCCTGCCGTATTATTTAAAGAATATAACATGTTCAAATTTGAGATGGCTTTGGAAATTGCATGCAGAAGCTGATGCAGGGTGTCTTAACTAGTCTAATGCAAGATACTGTGTATATTTTTATGCCTTTATACTTAATTGCAATTGTATTTTAGTGGCCTCCATGATAAGGACAGATTATGTTTGGTGTCACTATTACCAGCATAACTACCCAGAGAAAGCCATAACAAAGCTACATTGCAGAAGACATTAGCGAATATCCCAACAAATGCTATTGAAAAAGAAAAAAAAAGTCATTTCGTTTGGGACTATTGTCATCAGTACACAGATCCCTCAGATTTGCAGTGGTTTGCATCAGTTTCAAAACAGCAATACAGAAAAGTACACAGAAGCAAAAATCAAACCTGTGAAACAAACCAAGATCTTCCCCTCCAAGAACAGATACAAGCAACCATGTAAACACCAGCAATGTAATGCTGAAAAGCAGCTTTATACATCTCTAAAAAGACTCAGATACAATGGATTTTGAATATATCACAAAATAGGTATACAGCCTTACAGAGACTACTACAGGTTTTAAGGGTCTTACATCTTTTTTCTTCAAGACCAGGCCTGAAAGGCTACATGGTCTCTTCCACAGAGCAAGGAGTAGTTTTAGTAGCTACTAGCAGAATAGCACAAAGTAACTTTTGTTGAAATCTTATTAAAACAGAGAAGAAATAAACCTGCAAACCAATTTTGAGGAAAGAATAACTGTTTTAAACTGTGCAGGGTTTTTTTAAAGGAAACTTTTTGGAAATACGATATTCAAACAGAAGTGGCAAAAATCCAAAGAATGAAGAACATACTGTCGCTGTGCTTCATTTCGTTAAGCAAGTGAAACATTCGAGCCCTCAAATTTTCACTTTGTATTTCAGTCTTAGAAAGTGTTACATCAGCATAGTCGCCAGGTAAAACTGCTGGTTTATTCTAAATGGACTTTCTTCAGACACTGGCACAGATGATGACTGATTGTCCAATTCTGAAGCTATCAGAACTGAACGGATTTAGCAATGTCATAAACACCTCTCGAGGGAGTCACCTGGTGTTGAGAACTCACTTTACATGCCGTGTTTCAAAATTAGTTTTAATGGATTTACATTAGATTCAAACCCACTTTAGAGCTATTATTTCTGCCTTTCAACCTTTTCACCCACTACTGCAATGCAATACAGCACATTCTATAATCACATGTTTGCAGGCCCGTGGTAAAGTAAACAAAACTTCAAAGAGTTATTATTTAAAGACTCTGTGTTACAGCCATAGGCCTGACTGTTATTCTTCCTCACCACCCCTTTGGGCCCAAAGTACATAATCATCCAGTAATTGAACTGAAATGTCTAAATGGCTGGATCCCCTGAAGGACATAGGTAGTTAGCAGAGAAGAAAGTAAGGGACATTTAAAAAAAACACCCTCGTGGCACTTTCCTGCACTACTTAGAAATACTATGTAAATGTAACTGACCTGGACTTGCGAGGCTCTTGCAGAAAAAAGAACAATGCACCAATTTTCCGAGATTGTAACTAAAGTAAACATTAAATATAGAACTGTGCTGTATTTGGAAGCAAAGTTCTTACATTTAATGTGCTTTCAGAAAAACTGGGAAGAAGGAACAGAAATATACAAATGTACACAGAAGTATATATAACACAACAGTATCCCTAATACCATGTGAAAGCAAACCCCTCTAGGTCCTCATATTTAACAGCCCCTCCGAAAAGTGTAATGGATAGCAGATCCCAGTCTTTCATACACTGTAACTGTCAAAGTGCTCAGGAGATAGATTAGTGAAGGCTCTGACAGCTCTCTTTTACATTCTAAATGACATCTGTGTTCAACAGAACAGAAATAAAGATTAAGGGAAACACCTGATATGATAGCACTCAGCTTACCTCAAAATGCAATATTTAAAAAGTACAGAGAAACATAGGTCTGCTTTCTTGTACTGTAAGTAAAAACTGGTGTCAAAGCCTCAGAGGTCTTCACTGCTGCCAGAAAAGCAAGTACCGTAGCATTCAACAGACTACAGGGGCAGAAGCCATAGCCTCTGACTATGTAACTGTTGAAATCCAAAGGTGTTTTGCCTGAGAAGGAAGGGAGCAGACAGTCTTTGAATGCACACAGAAAATGGCTATGGGAACAGTTATGCAAGCACAGGAAAATTAACTCGGCCAAAACCTTTGCAGCCCTTCTTCAACTTCAGTGATGGGGAGAGTGCCCATCGCTAATTGGTGGCGCCCCACTGATTCTGCATCTTTTGCAGTACATACCCACTGCAAACCTCTTCTAAGAGGTTATTGGTATTACGGCTTTGAATGAAACCAGAGGTGATTTTGAATAGGTTTTTGCTGGTTGGTTACATAAACCATGACTCTTATTGCTGGAATAACACCTCAAAGGCAATATAATGACGACATGACAATGTATGTAAATCAAGAACTGCATGTGGGTTTATTTTACACTTGAGAAAACAGTGGATTTAATTGTGTGAACCAAAATGTACTGTACAATATTAATGATAAAACATCAAAATGTATAATTCATAGTGCATTGCTTGCTTTATTTTTATTTATTTATTTTTTTTGTCAGATAGTTCCTTTAAGTACATGCATCTCGAAAGATGCAGGTGCCAGTAAAATTCCTCTATTTATATCAAGCTGCAGGAACTAAATTTTATTCAAAAAGTGTGGTTTTACATTATATACACAGAAATCGAATATAAAATGACAATATAAAAAGTTAAAAGAGAAAGCATACAGCCAGAAGGTACAAAGAAAGTTGAACAGTTTAAAATGGTACGATATGTAACATGTATTTTTTTAAGCTGATGCTGGCCATTTACAAGGAACAGAATCCAACATTTGCCCCGTTTTGTTTTCATTTACCAATGCAGCACACTATAGAAAGGTCAGCTTGTACCAAAGCTTAACATTTGTAAATAACTATAAACTGCAGTATTTTACAGGAAAAAAACAAACAAAAGAAAACAAAACAAAAAAAAAAAAGGAAAATAAAATAAAAGAAAGAAAAGAGCATTTTTACACTTGTTTTAAATAACAGCTTGCATACTTTTTTGTTTTTGTTTTTGGCCAAAAAGTGGCAATTCTCAGCATCCAGAGGGTTTGGGCATAGTGGCAACTTGGTTTGCTTTTTTTTTTATTATTTTTTTTATTTAAGTTATACAGTTGTGGCTTCCTAACCCCTTGAGTACTATACAGCTCTCCTTCTTCCAAGGACTGCATGCACAATTTCTTCACAAACCAGTTCTGCATTAAAAAAAAAAGAAGAAGCTCATTCATTTAAAAAAAATAAGTTCTGCTTCTGACACAGCTTTTGTTTGAATGAAATGCCTTTAAGCCTTTTGTTTCGTTTTTCCTTATTTACTTATTTAGTCACTGGGAAAGGCACAAAAATGCTATTACAGTTCTCAGAGGGTTAAAACTTGACACTACCAGGTTCTGTGACCTTTATTGTCATGGCAACTTTGTAATTTTAGGATGTCTCTTTATCATTGTTCTTTGTGTCTTTCTTTACGGCTAAATTAATGTCTCTCAATAGTGTCTCCCACTATATTCTACAAAAGATAGCTTAACATCAAGGACAGATGTTGAAAATAAAGGTCAGACTTTGACTCACAAAAATAAAAACAGAAACAAAAAATAACCATGCACAGATCAGACAAAGAGCATATAAATATAACTACAAAATAAGTGTAAGAAAAACCAAGGTCCAGATAGGCAGTTCAGCAACAAAAGTAAGACTGATTTCAGAGGCTCAGGTCAGGCCTAGTGCAGTACTATGAAGAAGTTTAGTGCAATGTTCCTGTGGTCACTTGCATACCTGGCTGCTTACCTGGACGCTATTGTTTTTCTAACTCAGTTACATAGATCAGATGGTCCTCTGGGGACTTGCCATGTGTTTTACTAAGGTGCAGTTTGACTGCATGCTTGCTTGCAAAAGTTCGGTTACAGAGCTTACACTGGAATGTGGAGCCTAAGTCCTCCTCGGCAATTCCAAGTGAGCCCAAAGTCTTGTTTGCGAGGACTTTTGTAACATTCTGCTGTTCTTGAATCTGATTAAGTGGCAACTTTGACAGATCCTTCAAACTAAACCCTAGGTGTGTCTCTAAGTGACTTATGTATGTAGAAGCAGTCCTGAACTGAGAGGCACAATCATTGCAAAAGAAAACAGGATGTCCTGTGTCCAAGTTCTTTAAAAATTTAGTTCCACCTGTCCTCCTTAACTGATACTTCACATTGGCCAGCCAGTGGCTAATTGTGGTCATGGAAAGACCAGTAAACTTAGAGATGTGTACCCGCTCTTGTGGACCTAGGTCCGACATAATGTATTTGCCTTCCGGGGTCTCCCTCAAGCTGGAAGCAAACTGGGCCTGAAGGATCAGAAGATGCTGAGGGTTCCAGTTGGACTGTCTGCCCTTCCTCTTGTGTACTGGTGACAGTTCATCCAAAGCTTCCTCAAAACTGCTCCCATCAGCATCAGACTTCTCTGACACGGTAGACGGAGTTGAAGACTTGGGTGTCAAACGCCCTGTGAGGTTCTTCACCATATCAGAAATATCCAGCAGGGCGCTCTCCCTCAGCGGGGATGAGGCAGAGTCAGCCACACTGGAAACAAGAGGTTTGTTTTTGGACTTTGTTAAATCAATAGGTTGATCACTGTTCTCGTAGTAATACCGGTCAATAGCATCAGCCTGCTTGACCGGAGTGGTTGGGTAAATGGGTTTGTCCAACATGCTGTTGCTAATTTTGTACAGCATGGCCAAAGGGTCCAGAGAGGGGCTTACCGGCTTAGAAATTTTGCCTAAGTGGGTATTCATAATGGACTGTAAAGCACTCAATGGATTAATGAAGGATGGCTCAGGTGAATGATCTGTGATGATTCCTAAATTATTACAGCCATTTGCAACCTTTGTTTTAAGTGGCTCTGTACCATTTGGCGTATGTGCTTCTGCTGGACTATCCTTTTTGACCTTCTGAACTTCTGTCTCAGAGCTCTTCTTCTGCTGCTGTTTGTTATTTATTTCTTCTGGTTTGGGGAAGTCCTTGTTTTCTTTAGCAGCAGGTGACATGGGTTTGACTGGAGAACTCTTCTCTTTCTCCAAAGGCTTTTCTTCCTTCTTCACGTTGATTTTACCTGTAACTTTCTCCACTAGTTCTTCCATAGCAGATACATTGCTCTTGTGAGGTGGGGGTGTGAGATTGCCTGGGGAATGGATGAGTGCGTTGTGTTCTGATGACAGTGATTTCACACTGCTCGCGTAAGATGGCTGCATTTGAACGCTCTGCACCGCAGGCTGAAGGGGTTTGACTGTTCCCGGGAGCTGGTAAGCCGCATGGATACTGGGATATCCTCCCCAGGAAGGGGCTCCATTCTGAGCTTTGCTGATAGCTGTTGTCACTGTGTTTTCCAGCGACTTCAGTATGTCTATTCCGCCTTTAGGACTATCATCTAGGTCCTCCTCTCTGAGGTACTGATACAATGTTGTTGGCTCAAATTTCTCTGCAGAGTCCTCATTCTCTTCTTTAATCTTCTTTTCTGTTTCACTGACCACCACCACCTTTTCCTTCTCTAGGTCTTTCTTTTCCTCCGAGTTTGTGGAGCCCACTGGGGAATCAGGCTGTTTTTTAATGTTGGAGGCTGGTAGCCTTGTGTGGGTGGTGGGTGGAAGAGGTATAGACTGGATCTTCTCCTCCACCACAGGGTCCAACACTAGCTGTTTGCCTTTTTTGGAAGCAGAATTGGTCACCTTCAGAAAATGACCAGTGACCATCATGTGAGCAGTCAGCTGCTGCAAAGTGTCATGGGAACTGCCACATTCCATGCATTTCAGTATTTGGGCTTTGCGTGCCTCAAACTGCCAAGTGTAGCTAGCACCATTTTGATAGCCATAGCGGTTGTTCGGAGTCACATAGGGGTTGGCAGTTTTCTGATCCTTCGCAGACTCACCCAGTGAAGCTTCTGCAGTGATCCCTGTCGGCTCCGGTGAACAAGGTGAAGCTAAGTCCTGAAGTGCTCGTTTTTTGGTGGAAGGGACCAATTTAGTGATGGCTGGTACTGGCTCCTTCAGAGGCACTTTCTGGTAATGCTTTGTTTTTATCATGTGGACGCTGAGGTCTTGCAAAGACTCAAATGAATGCCCACAGTACATGCACTTCAGCACTTTTTGGGCATCCTCTTTGCCTTCCATTTCCATAAGTGATCGTTTTCTAGGTTTTGACCACCGTTTGGTCTTATCAGCTTCTTTATCTCTGTTGTCATCACGGTAATGTCCAGTTTCATTCATGTGCACTGTTAGTTCCACCAGTGTGTCATAGGCTGCACTGCAGTCTTTGCATCGGAACTTGCTAGCACCGGTGAACACAGACCCATAAAGTTTATTGTTTTGCCGGTAAAGCTGTACTGTGCTGAAAAGACTAGGCTCTGGGAGAAGTCCATATGATGAGGTCTGCTGCAAAGTTTTAGCTAATGCAGCTTGGTGCCAGTCGTAACCTGAGCCACCACTGTTACTGTTACTAGTACTACTGGTAGTTGTACTGGTACTGGTGTTGGTACTGGTAGTACTAGTACTCTGGGAATTGGCATTGGTGTCGGTACTGGTGGTGTTTTCGTTCTGGCTTATTCCGTTGTTGCTGGTAGTTGGATTGGATTTCTTTAAGTCCAAAGCTAAACTGGACCAGCAAGTCTCTGAAAGCAAATTTGCATACACAGCTTTTATTTGTGCCAAGCTGTCCTGTGGATAGGAAACATTGTCTGTGCACTGAGGATCCTCTTTCTCTTCTTTAGAGGAAGTGCTTTTGAAATGGGCCAGCTGATCGCTGTTTTCACTAAACGGCGAACCATAGCCTGCATCCTGATTAGTTGCAGTGCTGACTGGGGAGTTCTGGTAGCTTTGAGCCTCTTTGATCTCCGCTTCTTCATTGCACAAATACTCATTCTCCTGGATGTCCAGAGACAGCCCATCATCTTCCACACTGTCTTCATCTATTTCTGCTGCTTTCAATTCCTCCTCAGGAACATATGCTAAAATACAGGAGGGGAGATGGGGGGGGGGGGCAGGGGGGGAGAGACAAGACAAAGTTATTGAACATGCACATTTTACATTGCTACTGTCTTCTGTACTAAATGCAGTAACCATAAAGACAAATTTTGAAGATACGTCCAGAAACCAAACTCATAATCATTCACACACTCTTACCTATAAATTCGCATACTGTGTCCTGGTTACAGTTTGATATCAGTACTACCTAAGAATAAACTTTGACTTCAGCAGTAAAATATGTGCCAGGACCACAGCAGATACCATAATATCAAACGCAAAATCAAACAAAGAGCCTACTAAACCAGTTTTTATCAACTTAAAAAATGGCCTGGCGCTGAGCTATATTTACTGCACTACGTATGCACAACACATTGCAGCTGACCTGCACCCCTCAGACCTAGGCACTCAGAAATACTGGCTTGACCAACTCCATCTCATCACTGCTGTCTTTTCTGGGAAACCAGCTTTAGCTACAGCTTCAAGGGCCATTTCTGTGTCACTGACACCTGACTCTGATGGAGCTACATGGGGCAAGTGTGTCGGGTCAGCTGTTCCAGGGTCTGCTGGTGGCTGGCTGCACTAGGTCTATCGGAGAGCTGAACAGCTTTCATTTTTAAAAGGTAAAAAGGGAAGCAAGACTGTGATTGTTTTCTGAAATGCCTTGGGTATACTCTGCTTCCTGTTACAATCTGATGTGTGTCCATCTACCATTTTGAAAAGAGTAGTCAGAAACTAAAAGTAAATGCTAGAGATTAATTTTTAAAAACAACAAAAAACTTGAGAGCTCCATCACAGCTTGATTATTGTCTTACGGTAAATATAAAACTTTGCTATTGTATTGCTAACTGGTGGAACTATATAAACTTATCAAACTATGTGTTTATCTATTTCAAACTATTTTTTAAACTAGCAAATGTGATATTCATGAGCAGATGGCCATTACATCAAAACACATTTACTCCAAGGGCCCAATTCACAGAAGTGGCTTACATGTACCTAAGTGATAAATGTACACTTCCATTGCAAAGCAGAAAACATACTTGTACACATTTCCCTCCAGTTTTGTAAAAGAAGCTTTAAAAAAATCACAATGATAATGGAATGTAGATCATTTATAAGCATGTCAAGGTAGAAAACATGGATTGTGAACAATTTTCAGTAACTGAATAAAAAAAAAATGCCTGCTTGTCAGGTGAACTGTGCAGCAAATGCTGCTGAAAGGTGGCCTATGTCCCTCCATGGAACAATACTGAAAGCAAGCCAGAAAAAGAGGCACTTCTGCTCCTATGTGATATGAAAAAAATATGTATTATCATGTTAACAAAGCCAAGGTCTTCTTCAGTTGGGGGGAACATAAGTAGAAGTTGAGCTTCTTTTTCCAAGCAGTTGCTAATATACTCTGAAACTTCTTTTTCTGAAAAGTAAAAAGAATCTTCTCTCACTGGAATATAAACACTCTTTGAAACTTTTTTTAATTATTTTTTTTTAAGAAAAGTAACAGTATTATGGCCTGTACTGCACTCTGTGTTCACCTCTGCAATTCTGTCTTAATGCAGCCCCTAACTACTTCAATATTATCTTTTATGATAAAAGTAGGAAAGTAGTACATCTAGTACTGGGGTAGTGCTGAACCTTGAGATGACTGCATCTTTCATCTGTCCTCTAAGCGTTAATTTTTTTCAGAAGATAATTTGACCTTTTGTGTTTTAAAAAAGTGTTAAGCAGGGTCCAACTCCTTACAGATGCATCAGTCCCAGTTGCTTTCTGATATGTTTAAAAGGACTGGTGAGTACAAAGCACAATAGAAGTTGCTACAGAAATCATCTTGGAGCCAAAGGCCAGGAGGATGCCAGAAAAGCATTATAAAACCAGGAAAAAAAATCTTAAAAATGCATTTAGTCCATAAAATGAAGAATAAAATACAGAAATAGTAAAAAAACTAAGAAGTCAATCAGCTTCCCAGTCTTGCAGGAATGCTGCTGTTGAAACACTCTGCAGGAGTACAATAGTACCGCTGCAGTTCTGAACTCTGGGTATGCAAGTAGCATTCCCTCTCACAGCTACAGTCTAAGGTCTGTTAGCTCCCTCATTAAACACACCTGCTTTCAGTCATTTCTAACAACAAAAGACAATAACATTTTTAAGTTTCAGAAAAGTAAGTAACAGTTATAGAAGAATATGGTTTCTGATTCTGAAATTAGGTTTAAATTAAAAAACAAACCAACAACTCTGAGGCCTAAAATGCATAAAAATGGACAGTTACCATCTGGAATTTTTATTTGAAAAAATAACCAACAAAACTTTGTAATGATCAGCAGACAGTCAGCAAGTAGAAGCTGAAAACTGAGGGGGCCCACACCGAGCTTTTATGAACAGCTATATTCTTACTAACCTCAGTGGAACTATGCCAATCCTCTCTAATTTTCACATCCCAATATTTCAATAAATAGCTATAAGAAACTGTTGTAAGATGCTGAATGTTGCTGTAGTTGATAGAGCATTTTGTAAGAAATCATGTGAATTATGTTTAAATCTCTTTACTTAATTCTACTTTGCATAAATATAGATTTTTATAATTGCTCTATACAACCATCTAAATATCTGCTTAAGCAGAACTGAAGTGGCTCAAGTTGAGCCACTGCCCTATCTTTTCTTTTCCTTTATTTATTTATGACGGCATGTCTTCTCTGTTCTCGTACTTTTGCACTTTACCATAAAAATAAAAGGAGCTAACCCACATAAGAAACGTTAAAACTGCAAGAAAGATCAGTGTTAAACTGCCAAAGCAAAGAAACTGAGTGTTGGGGTGAAATACCCATCTTTCACTTGCTTTCCTAGTCTTAGGTTTGGCTGAGACTACTACACGATTGAGTTCACTCCCTTACCAATATATACCGCAGCATAAGAATTGTCCAGGACTCCCATTTTCTATGATTTCAGAATTTAAGACAGATTCTAAAAAAACCCATGAATTTACATGATGTGCACACCAATATGTCTGTACAGTTGTTATCTGAAACAATACAAAGAAATAATGCTTCTTAACCAAAAAAGAGAGTAATTTATCCAAAATGTTTAATTTCTAGCACTGCAATCAGAAAAATTTTATTTAACTCCTTTAGTTACCACAGGATGCACACAATACCTTTTCATTCAAGACTACTAATGTTTTTAAGATGAATAACAGCACACCCAACATATGGTATTTTGCAAGCTCAGTGCAATTCTCTAACTGAAAAGGTTTTTGCTAGGACTAATTCAGTAACATACAAAATTAAGAATGGTAATTTCTAAAAACTTGTATGTTTTACTAGAATTCTCATGGAAATTTGACAAATAAGTAAGCTTCAGAATTTTAAACACAGCAAAAATATTCCTATTATAATTACTTGCAGAGACAAGTAGTATCATTCGATGTCAAATAAAAGTGTGAGATGTCCAGATTCTCCCCCCAAATTATAACAGGTAGATCAACAGACAGATTTCAGACAACAAATCTTTCTGTGACCGAAAAAGTCTCAGCAATCCTCTCCAGATATTCCTGCATCTGCAAAGACGCTGCTGGTTTACACATGTCCTGAAACCACACAAAAATACAAAAAGCAGATATAAGCAGTGATCCTCCTCAACAAAAACTATATCCAAAGCAGAAGAAATTACATAACATAATGTCAGCTTTTCTCCTCCTCATTTGTGCATGCACAGACTCTGGCAAATGCATGGTGGAAAATGGGGAAAAAGCTTCACATTCTGGACAACTAAAAATTACGGGGAGCAGGTTTTATTTCTTTTCTTCTTATTAAGTCTTGCTAATATTTTTTTGCCTATAAAATGTGCCTTCTGCATGCCAATGCTTCCCCATAGATACACTGTCATCTCTGAGCAGTGTTAAAAGCTGTGCATTCTAATCTAAGTGGACATGAGACGCTATATATTGTACATGTGAGTAGCACAGCACATTGTGTTTGCTTCAGTGAGAATATTTACACTATAAATACACATCCATTGTTTGAAAAAGCAGACAGAGATCTGAAATGTAAGGATGTGGTTAAAAATATAAATATTCTCACATAAAACCTTTCCATAACCTCAGACCGGTGCTTTTGAAGGAATCTGTCTCTACGGAGGTATTCTTTTCCGTTCAAAAAGGGATTCAGCATTGAATACATTATTTTGAAAAGAACAGAAAGTAACGATTGTATTTGTTTTTAACAGTCTAAAAATCAAATGTAGTAAATTCTTCGAGACTCAATTTTAAATCCTCCAAATAAATAAATTTATTCAGAAGAAACACCTTAGGATTGAAGGCCACAAATCAGTAAAGCAACCGAATACTGAAATAATTTTCACTGAAATACGTATTTCATAGTTTCAACAAATAGGGATAGGTTTAAGTGTAAAATCCTTCACTAAATCAGGGCCTACTCTGGAATTAAACAATAGTGGCACCATGTGAATGGTCACCATTCTTCAACACATGTATTTCCACAGCTTCTAATATTTACCCAGCCAACAGGAGACAGCAGCTGCAGAAGTTTTCACAGCTCACACTGTCACCTTGCACAAACGGCACTCTAGGTTGGGGCTGAGTTCCACTGCACGCATTTCATGTCTTGGGCAAAAAAGTACAGATAGAAAAGACAATCTATAGCTACACATCTCCCTCATTACAGAAAAATGAGAGGGAGAGGGGGGAAAAAAACATTTACAGATACATTTCCAGAATACATTTTTGAGAGTTTTACAAAAGAATCCAGAATCTCAAATTGCGAGAGGTTAACATGCCTGCTGGAAGATTTGCAAATTTTCTATATTAGTATATACAAATGTTCATGCAAAATTCTGGCACAGGTGCTACAAATCTATGTGTGTGTCTGTATTACAATGTCACTACAGTGGAAAAATATGGCTTAGTTACGACAATGGCTGAGGAGCAGCACAGAATGTCAGACAACCAAATAACCTTACCACAGTGGTTTGTGTCTTTCATTTCTAATTGCATCAAAATGGGGGGCAAAATACTGGAACCGCCTACCCTCTAATTCTAATGCAATGGGTCTGAAAAGTAGATAAGGTACTGTAACAAGAACAACCTCCATGCTTCTAGCAGGTTGAATGATAACCCTTAAAGGCATCCCATTAAAAACCAACAAAACGATTCTTCACCTCCTTCTCCTCTCTCCCCTATCCCCTTAAAATGAATGCTGCAAATTATTAGCCAATGCTGGCAATTGGAGAACGAAGCAGCTTGTATGTGGGTACATTTTCACAGTGATTCTAATCTGAGAAATTTACTTGCTCTTCCCCTTCTATCTGATAAACTATACATTCAAGCATTCTCATTAGTGTTCGGATCACCAAAGAGAGCTGGAGATGAATCAGTCCATCCACCCCTCCTCTCCCTGCTCTGTCGAGATTATTTCATTGAAATGTTCATTTTCATCCCTGCTGGCAACATTAGAATGGAAGTATTTAACCTGTTTCCATTACTTATACAAATTACCATTATGGAGTAGGACAGATGTTAGAATCATGCCACATAACTGACTTCCATACATTCTTTACAGGGAGGATAAGAAGAGGGAAAGCTGTTAGATCATATTATCCAGTCTCAATAATGTTCTCTCTGCTACCAGATTCATTAACTTCCAACATCAACGTTTCACTTTCTTTCTGCGTGAAAATGCTCTGTCTCCTTGAGCTCATTTAATTTGGAGCAGGAAATCTTTGTCAGAAATAATTTTTTGATCAGGTGCTCTAACTAAGGGGTGAAGGGGGGCTGGAGAAAGAAAAAAGAAAAGGGGGGAAAAAACCCAACACCTTGTCGAAAATGTTATTTCTCTAACATGGATGATGAAAGAGAAGTCAGTTAAGATGCTGGTACTCAAAGATGGCTGTCACTTCAGATAGGGGATGGCACGACTCACCTAGACAGGTGACGCTTTGGTGGAGCAAAGACTTGCTGCGTTATTGAGAGCACCAGAGATCAGGATGACAAAGACTGTAGGGCCAGGGTGCCTGGGGCTCCTAGAGAAGTGAC